>NW_022280157.1:252558-281308 GCF_004355925.1 Anarrhichthys ocellatus | reverse complement strand
TATATATATATGTATGTATATGTATGTATATGTATGTATGTATATGTATGTATGTATGTATATATGTATGTATATATATATATCTATTCACTATTTATTCATTTGTTTTTTTTAGAACTTACAGAACACTTGACTTGTATATAGACATTTTATTTCTTATGAAGCCAAAGAGCTATGGAAGCCCACACAACTGCATCACTTTGCTAATGCCAGTGGAATTGGCTATGGCTCAGCAAGTTATATCAGGCAAGTTAACATTCAGGAGGTTGTGCATGCTGTTTTTGTCCTTGGAAAGCACAGTGTTCTTCCTTTAAAGCACATCACAGGACCGTGACTTGAGGTCGCTGCTGGTGAAGGTGGACAAGAGGCTGTGGTAAGAATTACACCTCGACTTAAAACCCTCAGTCTTCTGGATAAATAGCCAATTAGTGCTCAAGTAAATTGGAAAAGACCATGCTTGGTTTAAGTCCTATAGCCAACAGAGTTTCATCGATTTGTGACAGCACAGATCTTTGTCAATGGAGATACTTAGCAAAAACAATACTGCTGATGATGCCTCAAGAGGTCTGAGTGCAGTCAAGCTCATGCTGCAAAGGAGATTGATGCATGCCCCTGAGTTCCTATGAACCTGAAGGAGAGTTGGCCTGTGGAAGAAGCATTGGGCTCCAAGTCAATGTTACAAGATGATCTAGAGGTCAGAGAAAATGCACAACAGTGATGATGAACATTAAAACTTTCACAGACCATCTTATTTCATTCTTCTCAGGAGGTTAGTTCGAGCAGTGGCATGGTACCTTAAACCAAAGAGTGCATCTCAGTTGATCAACTGAAGGCAAACAGGAGCTTTCCTCAGTCTCATCTCTACCTGCTCACGCAGCCTAAAGTTGAGCACTGAACTTGGCACTTTCAGAGCCAAACTTGGTGGACAGTTCCTCACAGTGGAGGATCTCTCACAGGCAGAAAGTTCAGTCATTAGCCATGCTCAGAGACAGTATTCCGGAGTCAAACACGGGACAACAAACCTATTTAGAGTGCAGAAGCACAGTAACATCTGTAGGCCCGATTCTATACCAGATGAAGACATCATAGGAGTAGGTGGCCAGCTTCATAGATCTGAAAGACTTCAGAACCTGAAAGGCCCATAACCAAGCTGTGCTGAAGGTCTTCCTTCAAAAGATTAAAGAAATAGATAAAGAATATATATACTTTTATTTTTTTTATTGTTAATTTTAGCTCCTTTTTCTAATTAAGTTAAGTAATTGATTCTATAGATAACAGTTAGGGGCCGGAGTATCGGAGCCATTTGTATATTTATATTATGAGTATAATGTATGAGTTAGTGTCCTCTCATCACACCAGACTTATTACAGAATTAGCAGATGGTTTTAAAACTTAAATGTTTCATTAATTACCCTTCGCGCCCTAAAATTGTAATTAGAAGTGAAAGTCAAAGGTTCTCTCTCTGGCTCTCTGAGCTCTGAGAGGTTGAAAGGACTGAAAAAAATAGTAAATAGTAAGTCAGCAGAAAGAACTAAAGTAGAGAGCCCACAAATAGAGAGACTGACATATGCTGGTTCTTTAGCTCGTCAATTAGTGGATCCCACTAGGACACAAGTTTACATTATATTTCATAATCTGCTCAAGCATCATTTGTGTCTCTTATTTGTGATTGTAAATCGAATGCATCCTTGTCTGCTTTCTGATGTTGTGTTATTTAGTTTTATGTAATCTTAAGATACTACATCATACAAACCTCACAAGACAAAGAACTGAAATTGTTAAAGCCTATAATAAGAACTGTGTACAGGAGTGAATGCAGAGAACATGTTGCCTCCACAACACTCACTCTCTATGAATATCAGCAGCAATTCATTGGGTTTCGCTGCCTTTCCTGAGGCCTTGGTAGTTACCACATACATCATACCTCATAGGTGAGACAAGGTCTAAATGATCTTCAGCTGTTTTTTTGTTGTGGGACACACCTCGGCTTATGTAAGATCCAAGTTAGTCACATTCTCTTTCCCTCACCCGGCCGTGTGAGATTGGATTGATGCAGCGCTGCCACACACACACTGCCTCAGTGTGTGTAGTTAGATGATAATAATGTCTTAATGAAGCAAAGCGGTCCATGACTAGTATGAGACAGGTCATGTGACAATTGGAGTTGCTTCACTAAGTTAGCAGCCATGATGATGATGATGTTAGTAAAAGCTTAACAGATTATTCATTTTGAAGAAATAATAGTTTTAAGCAATATATGGAATAAATGGAAACATTGGCGCGTGGTCAGATATCATTAAAATATTAAGATTGATGAATATTCATGAAATATATTTGAGGGACCTTTTCCTTTGGAAATGTCGAGATGCTGGTGAGACGAAAGGACGAGTACTTGTGCAGATGACATCAGCATGAAGTGGTGTTGTCCATGCATGGACATAAAGCTGGTGTTTAATTAGTGGGAGTAAAGAGGATAACTGAGTATTTCCTTGTGCTATTGTGACAAACCCATATGTGCTGAAAGACGACCATTGACATGCAACACTTTTGAAATCTACCTTTTATTACAGAAACAATATAATCAGTGTATCATTGCTTTGATTTTTTGTCCTTTTCATACCTAAATCAGTAAAACAAAAAACTGTGCTGTTTTTTGTTTTTAGGTTTTAACACCAGAATGGAAAAATAAATTGGAAAAAAACAAGGAGCAGAGGTTGATTTTCTCCTTGACCTAAAATTGAAGGAAGCAGAACTTGGGTTGAGACCAGGCGGCAACCTCCGGTTCTAAAAAGCGAAGCCAATGCAGAAGTAACATGCATTCTCTCTGCTCGCCATCAGGGGGCGACTCCTCTGGTTGCAAAAAGAAGTCTGATTGAATGGAAGTCTATGAGACAATGATTAAATAATAATAGTAAACATTGTAAACATGGGTTCATGGTCTCAATCTCTAGTTTCAAGTCTTCTTCAATACAGCATGATGTTAATTTAGTACATTATGGTCCATTTAGAGTCAAACAGACCATAAAGCAGGGGATGCTTTAGGGCGGGGCTACACGGTGATTGACAGGTCACTCCTCCTTAGTTCAAATATGGCCTTTTTCATTCACTGGTTACAAAAAACAAGGTGGACTAGGACCAAAGTGCAAAACTCGAGGCTACAAAACTACTATACACAAACCAATGGGTGACGTCACGAGGACTACTTGTTATATACAGTTTATGGTGGAGACTGCAGTTATTGAGCACGGTGGATGATATTGTGATAAATAGGCTATGCGTACGACTTAAAGATACATGGGGAAGGTAAAGATACATTAGAAGGAAGAATGAGTCGGATTCTCTGGAGTTTGGGTCATTTGGTAAATGGACGTGCATTTACGTAGCGCCTTTCTAGTCTTACAACCACTCAAATCACTTTCAACTATAGGCTACATGTCAAAATACACCCATTCACACACTGATGGCAGAGGCTGCCCTTGCCCTTTACAGCAGAGCGGCAGTCCCTGCTCACCGGGCGAGCAGACTGTCCGTCTGCAGACCCTCTGCTGGGAAGTGTAACAAATATTGTTGGTTCATTATGAATCTGTTGTGGGCATAATTAATGGGAGACACTGGTGCTTGATCAATGTCCCTCCAGCTATTCTATGAGAAACGACCCTACCTCCAGGGCGACTGTGGCTCAGTGGAGGAGCGGGTCGTCCTGCAATCGGCGGTTCAATCCCCGGCTCCGCTAGTCCACGTCCATGTGTCCTTGGGCAAGACACTTAAGCCCAAATTGCTCCCGTAACTGTCCCTACGGTGTGTGAATGTTGTATGAGTGTTAGAGAGTCCTGATGGACAGGTGGCACCTTTATGCTCCTCCCATCAGTTAATGAATGGGTGTGAATGGTTTAATGATGACATGTAGTGTTAAAGAGCTTTGAGTGGTCGGAACACTAGAAAAGTGCTGTACAAGTACAAGACCATTTACCATTTACTCCAGAGAGAGTTTCTGTACAATTGAAAATCCTTCTTACTGTATGCACAGCTCACAACAGCATCAACTGTGCACAGTCAGCAGAATCTGCTCACGTCTCGACCCAAGTTGTGTTCTGTTCCGGTCATGGAGAAAAGAAACCACTGCTGTTTGTTGCTTTTCTTTTCGTTCTGATTTTAAAATAGATAAAATAGATAAAGAATGAATGATACACAGATTCAACAGACCTTCATCTCAACTGCTTTTGGCATGTTGCCAATAAATCATTTCGTCTCATAGAAATGAAATGTCTCACTTTGATCATCACATATTTAATAAAAATAAACATTATTGGAGGTGATTAACAACAACAATGGTAAGATGTGCCTTATCTTAATCAAAATATATCAACTTGTTGTTCACATGATAGAACACAGCTATGAGAACCAAAGTAAGCGTGTGGGGGGTGGACATGGCATACATCAGACTAACACACTGGATGATTGGTAGTTCTGCATAATGAAGACGCGTCACATGGCTACTGAAAAATACGTCAATGATCATGCTGATCAAATCGTGCCCTTTCAAAGAGAAACAAGGAGTCACATGTTTTCCACATAAATGAAAAGTAGGACTCACACTGAAGTGACTTGTGTTGTCATGTGAATGGAATTCACAGTGGAAATGCTGCAAAAGAAATGTGAGTGTGCAATGTTTGAGGAGGGCCATGCATGAAGCAGTTGCTGAGTAGCCTAAAGGCAGCGCTCCATGGAGCCACGCTGGATTGGCCGTGTGGATCAGTAGTGATGGTCCTATCATTCACCGTCAGCACATCTCTCCTCTCCACCCTCTGCTCGGCCAACAGTCACTGAGTTTCCATCTCTGTTTCAAGTCCGAGACGCGTCCTTCTCGTCACATTTGTTTGTCTCTTCTGCCGATCTCCATCCTGTTTGCATTGCTTGCGCTCCCTGCAGTGATTTGTTTCATACATCGGTTTAATGTGACACTTTCTCTCCTGGTGCACTGACTGCTGCTTGTTCTTTTGTTGTTTTTTTGGTATAGTGAGAACGTTGCATGTCGGCGTAATTTTGGTTGAAGTCTCTTCAGTGGGCCAATAGGAAAGGAAGGAGTTTATGCAGGAACAGTAGAGTGATGCAGAGGAGGGGGTCCATGGTGCTCATCACACCGCAACCTGGATGAGAGAAAGGTAGAAGACAAAGAAAGACAATGACAACAGTCACACTTAAACATTAACATTAGACTGATCAATTAACAAGAGCCATACTAGCAGATCTGTGAGGCAGTACTTTGACACAGTGGTGCTGTGAGCTTAACACCATCATGCTAACATGTTGTGATGTAAGCTGAGGCTGTGGGAATGACATTAGTTTTGCTGCCGCTTGCATGGCTGAGACTGTAGTGGAAAGAACTGATGTTTGCTATGACCCACTCTGCACAGTTTCTGATGCTAGTAAGAACATTGTAAAGGTCTATTAATCATACACTGGCTACATACTGTACAACATCATGCCAAAGCAGAGGCTAAAGCTACATACAATTTGTCTTCATTACAGACATTTATAGATAGGCATCAATGTGGAGAGATGAGAATGATAAGTGACTATATGCCTGCAACCCTACCGGTCTCCAAACCAAGTCTACAGACTGACCTACTACCAGTGTTGCACTAACAGAAGTCAAAGCGCACTGTAGCTGATTTCCACCTCATCTTACAACACAATGCAAAATTGAATTGAATTTAAAAGCCTGCCAGTTATATGGCCGGTGGTCTTTACATTTTAAAACAGCAGAGGGGCCAGTTTCAAAAGAGACTAATATATTCAGATTAAGTCCAACATGGAGCACCTTTCCCTTGAACATTTCTTTGGTTTCCCACTCAAACTGATTTGAGTGAATGTTCAAATTCCACCTGACTCCCTGCCTGCCTCTTGTAACAGATCAACGGCACTACATGTATTTGTTAGGCGAGCTAAGGTGTTTTCAGCTGTCCATAAAAGCATCAAGTTTAGTTGATGCTTTTGTATGATGTGCTTTAAAGAATGACCCACAATGTGAATCAGGAGGGAAGACCAGACCTCATGTAAACCTGGATACCAAGGTTCAGTTCGCTCACTGTATTATCCTAGATGGGAAACTGGATTGTTCAGGTGCACAATATCAAAAGCACAAGTCCAAACAATACAGAACCAAAGGTACAAAAGTGTTTTTATTATAGTTGTGAGTCATCATGGCACAATGTGGTCCTTGATACCGTCTACTGAAGCGGAAACTACCGCAGGCGGTTGTGAGTACTTTGCTAGATGTCTATTGGTCTGTGGACAGATCTTGTCAAGGCGATAGTCACAACCGTGCGATGCCGTCACAAAACTTTACACGTGTGAAGTTGAGATCAAAAGGAAGGCCGAGGTCAAGGATGGATGTAGTCCAAGCAAGGAGGGTAGGAAATAGGAAAGGGAGCCCCTGGCCTGATTCGGTTGGTGTGATCCCGTGACATCACCAGATTTTTAAAAAGTAACGTGATATTGATTTTTACCACTCATACCGCCCAGCACTACACGTGGCCACATCTTACACATTGCACCTTTAAATCTTTAAATGGAAACACCCTCCCTCATGATACGAATGAATGTATAAACACACACACACACACAGCCCGTGGAGCAGCTGTCAGGCCAGATACAGCAGAGACTCAGATGTCGTCTGTGTGTCTGATTCTATCTCACTGTATTTCTCCTTTCCTTTACCTAAATCTCATATCGCTTTTACTGCAATAGTACTGTTGTGTAAGCGATATTGGAATCACATTATGAAATATTGGACCTATAATTGTTTTTTATTGGGATGTTGAGATACTGGCATTCATTGAGAAAACATTCAGCCACCATGATTTTTTTTGCCAAAGAGACTCTGGTTGGTGTTTACATATGCAAATGTTCACAGCAATGGTAGCATTTGTATTCATTGTAAAAGATGTAGGCAGTTGAATACTACAGTTAACAACCCTGTACCTGTTCTTTGGGACTTTCATCCTTTCCACTGTAAAATTAAGCTAAAGTTCAAAGGGACTTCTCTCATTTCTTCCTCTAAACAACCTTCTCTTGGCTTCCATCCATCCACATATTTGTATCACTGCTCTCTTTATCTTGCCAGTTTAATATCTGAGCCAATACCCTCATGATTAAGAACGATGGAATAGTGAACAAGCTCACGTCTGCAGCCCCTCTGCACATAGCTGGGGTGACGCAGGAGTCTGAGGGATGTTATCTTAGCAACAGAGGAGCAGCAGCTACTGCAGCTGTGATCCAGTGAGGGGGCACCCAACCTCGGGACTAGGACCGTTCCTGTCACGGGAGTTCACGGTTTAGGACCCAATAGCAAGACCACAGGAGACAGAAGTTGATATAAACAGGTTTTATTTAGCCTGAATAAAGAGGACAGGAAGGTGTGATGTCCCGTGTCTCAACATCGGAGGGCTGGTAGCTTGACGGCGTGATGTCCCGTGGCTCGACACCGGAGAGTAGGCAGATTGACGGTGTGAGTCCCATGGCTCGACACCAGAGGTCTGGCAGCTTGACGGCGTGTGTAGTCCGTTAACACAACGGATGGCAGAGCGGCAGTGTGTAGTCCGTAAACACAAAGGAGGGCACGGGGGATTCCTGGACCGACGGACACCAGAGGCAGGCGCTCGAGGCAGAAGATGCAACGGGGTTGAAGCGGGTGAAAGACGGTACGACCTGACAACCCCAGACTGCAGGACCAGAGTTTGTATAGTGCCAGGGGAATCATTAGTGGGACCTGAGTCTGGTGTGTCAGCCTGCAGGAGGTGATTAGCTGAAGTAGCTGCAGCTGTGTGGCCATGGGAGGTGTCTGGTCTGACAGGGATCCTGACAGTTCTAGGGGTTCTTTGCACAATTATTTTTTTGGGGGGGGGTGGTAACTGGTGTTCTGCCTGGAACAATACTGCTTAAATTTAATTTTACTGCATTGTATGACTACGGGAAACATTAGATTTAATTAGAAATTATATTTACATGTTATGGTAATTGTTTGTACAAGAAAGCCATGGGCAGTTACCAATCAAACCTTTCTTTGCTTATCTGTAGGCAAACAGGGAGCGTGCATAAAGATGACTGACACCAAGTCCACCACAAAACCGGTGTTAACCATGGAGCTGTTAGAGGTATCTATGGAATCCACAAACTCTCTAGTTTTAAGATGTCTCAATCTTCCCTCTAACAAACCCGTTAGAGCCTCTGATACAGTTTGACTTCCTTTTTTACTCTACTTTTTAAAACTGTACAGTGTCCTTGAGTTTGTGAGGTGTTTTTCATCCATCCATCCATCCATTTTCCTCCGCTTATCCGGGGTCGGGTCGCGGTGGCAACAGGCCAAGCAGGCTGACCCAGACTTCCCTCTCACCGGCAACATGTTCCAGCTCATTCTGGGGGATCCCGAGGCGTTCCCAGGCCAGCTGGGAGATGTAATCCCTCCAGCGTGTTCTGGGTCTTCCCCGGGGTCTCTTCCCAGTTGGACGTGCCTGGAAAACCTCCAGCGGGAGGCGTCCAGGAGGCATCCTAATTAGATGCCCGAACCACCTCAGGTGACTCCTTTCGACGCGAAGGAGTAGCGGCTCGACTCCAAGCTCCCTCCTGATGACCGAGCTCCTTACCCTATCTCTAAGGCTGAGCCCGGCCACCCTACGGAGGAAGCTCATTTCGGCCGCTTGTAGCCGCGACCTTGTCCTTTCGGTCACGACCCAGAGTTCGTGACAATAGGTGAGGGTAGTAACGTAGACCGAGTGGTAAATTGAGAGCTTTGCCTTCCGGCTCAGCTCCCTCTTCACCAAGACGGTCCGGTGCAGCGCCCGCTTTACTGCTGCAGCCGCACCGATCCGCCTCTCGATCTCCCGCTCCATCTTACCCTCACTCGTGAACAAGACCCCGAGATACTTGAACTCCTTCGCTTGAGGTAGGCACTCCGTCCCCACCTGGAGGGAGCAATCCACCGGTTTCCAGCAGAGAACCATGGCCTCAGATTTGGAGGTGCTAACTCTCATCCCCGCCGCATCACACTCGGCTGCAAACCGCCCCAGTGAATGCTGGAGGTCATGATCCGAGGAGGCTAACAGGCCCATATCATCTGCAAACAGCAGAGAGGCGATCCCGAGACCCTCGAACCTGACGTTCTCCGCCCCCAGGCTGCGCCTAGATATCCTGTCCATGAAAGTCTCGAACAGGACCAGTGACAAAGGGCAGCCCTGGCAGAGGCCAACACCCACTGGGAACGTGTCTGACTTATTGCCGAGAATGCGTAGTGTGATATCCCGGTAATTCGAGCACACTCTCCGGTCCCCCTTTTTGAAGATGGGAACCACCACCCCGGTCTGCCATTCCATGGGCACTGATCCCGACCCCCATGCAACATTGAAGAGGCGTGTCAGCCAGGACAGCCCAACTGTGTCCAGCGCTTTCAGCATCTCAGGGCGGATCTCATCCACCCCTGGCGCCTTGCCACCAAGGAGCTTTTTAACTACCTCAGCGACCTCTGCCAGGGATATGGGTGAGCCTCCCCCTAGGTCCTCAGGCGCTGCCTCCTCTGCAGAGGACATGTTGGTCGGGTTTAGGAGTTCCTCAAAGTGCTCTTTCCACCGCCCGACGATGTCCCCCGTCCGCGTTAGCAGTTCCCCCCCTGCTGAGAACAGCCTAGGGTAAGCCCTGCTTTCCCTTCCTGAGCTGTCAGATGGTTTGCCAGAACCTCCTTGAGGCCAACCGAAAGTCCTTCTCCATGGCCTCCCCGAACTCCTAAGGACAGGGTCCTCCGCCAGATGTTCCGAGTTCACCCTCACTACACGTTTGGGCTTGCCGGGTCTTTCCAACCGGTTCCCCTGCCATCTGATCCAACTCACCACCAGGTGGAGATCAGTTGACAGCTATGCTCCTCTCTTCACCTGAGTGTCCAAGACATACGGCCGCAAATCAAATGATACGATTACAAAGTCGATCATTGATCTCCGGCCTAAGGTGTTCTGGTACCAGGTACACTTATGAGCCACCTTATGTTCGAACATGGTGTTCGTTATGGCCAAACCGTGGCAATCACAGAAGTCCAATAACGAAACACCATTCGGGTTCAGATCGGGCAAACCGTTCCTCCCAATCACCCCCCGCCAGGTTTCTCCGTCATTGCCCACGTGAGCGTTGAAGTCCCCCTGGAGAACTATGGAGTCGGTAGGCGGCGCCCTTTCCAGGACCCCTCCCACCGACTCCAAGAAGGCCGGATACTCCGAACTGCTGTTTGGTGCATAAGCACAAACCATAGTCAGAGCCTTGCTCCCCGCAACCCGTAGGCGCATGGAGGCGACCCTCTCGTTCTCCGGGGAGAACTCCAACACAGCGGCGCTCAGCCAGGGGCTCGTGAGTGTGGAGGTGAGTCCAACTATATCTAGCTGGTATCGCTCCACCTCCTGCACCAGCTCTGGCTCTTTCCCCGCTAGCGAGGTGATGTTCCACGTCCCTACAGCTAGTCTATGCTGCCGGCGATCTGCATGCCCAGGCCTCCCGCCTGACCCGCCGCCCGGTCTGCATTGCACCCGACCCCGATGCTTGTCCCTGCAGGTGGTGGGTCCACAGGGTGGCTGCTCCATGGTGTTTCTTCGGGCTGAGCCCGACCAGGCCCCATGGGCGAAGGCCTGGTCACCAGACGCTCGCCTACGAGCTCCCCTCCTGGGTCTGGCTCCGGGAGGGTGCCCCGGTTACCCTGGTCCGGGCGAGGTGGCTGAAGTCCGTGGGCTACTTATCATCAGGGTCATTTTGAACCACTCTTAGTCTGGGCTCTCCCCTGAAACCTGTTTGCCTTGGGAGACCCTGCCAGGGGCTAATGCCCCGGACAACATAGCTCCCAGGATCACTGAGCCACTCAAAGTCCTCCACCACGTTAAGGTGGCGATTCATGTGTGTAAGAGATGCTATTTAAATATACACCTTGAAAACTGCAAACCTATCTGCGTCATGTTTTTATGTTTGTTAAATTCTCAGTAGCGATAACTAAATGATGCTTATTATATGTATATATTACAAACAAAACACTTTAAAAACTCTAAAAAAATAATTTAAATTAATCATTTCTTTTTTGCTTTTTTTGGTATTTTGGTCAGACACATATGCAACGCTGATTACCGTAATATGTGTGGTATTTGTTATAAATGTATGTTGGTACATAGAGGAGAGAAAGAAGCTGTACATGGAGGGACTTAGGACCCAGGGGAATGTAGGTGAAGGAAGCAGGAAGAGACGCCACACAAACAGCTGTTCACCGCTCGCTGCCGGCAGGTCAGCCGACCGGTTCTTGTGTTAAAAATGTCCGCTTAATAATAAAAAAAAAAACTGCGTTAACGTGCGATAAAATAATTGTCGGCGTTAATTAATTAATGCGTTAAGGTGATCATAACGCGTTAACTTGCCCAGCACTAATTTTTTTTTTATTGGAAAGTATGTACTAGGCTGAATGTTTCGGGGAAAATTTAAATTATGGAATTCATATCAAACCCGACACTCAGGAATGATCAGCCTCACGTTACTGAATGGAAATGACAGACATCATTTCATCCATAATAAAAGCTGTACCAGATCATAAAAAGAAAGTTGTTTGTGATTATTTTATTGTTTGGACCTTTAAATTAATAATAATATATTTATTTTATATAGCGCTTTTCTAAATACCCAAAGACGCTTTACATAGGGCAGAGACAAACAGAACAAACAAAAAAGAAAAAAGAAAGACAGAGGAGCAAACAAAACAAACAAACAGAACATTTTGGTAAAAAAGAAAACTGGAGAAGCTGTGCGGAGTGGGTCATGTAGTGGAGGGTAGGGTGCAGGGGTTAGCAGGTGAAGGCAAGTTTGAAGAGGTGGGTTTTGAGGGCTTGTTTGAATGATGATAGGGAGGGAGCCTCACAGATGTGGATGGGGAGGGCGTTCCAGAGGGGAGGTGCAGCAGCTGAGAAGGCCCTGTCACCCCAGGTCCGGCGCTTGGTCCTGATGGTCTTCAGAGTGTTTGCACCGGCGGACCTGAGGCAACGGGTTGGGGCGTGGAGGGGGAGGAGGTCTGAAAGGTAGGGAGGGGCCAGGTTGTTTAGGGCTTTGTAGGTGGTGAGTAGTATTTTGAAGTCTATTCTGTATTTGACCGGGAGCCAGTGGAGGTTGCGAAGGACTGGGGTGATGTGATCATAGTGGCGGGTGGAAGTGAGCAGTCGAGCGGCAGAGTTCTGAACATATTGGAGTTTATTGAGGATTTTGTTGGGAGAACCATAGAGGATGCTGTTGCAGTAGTCGAGTCTGGAGGTTATGAGGGCATGGATGAGTATTTCGGTGGTGGCAGAGGACAGGGAGGGTCGGAGGCGTGCAATGTTCCTGAGGTGAAAGAAGGCAGTCTTGGTGATGTGGTTGGCGTGGCGTAGGAAAGAGAGGGTGGGGTCGAGGATGATACCGAGGTTGTGGACCTGGGTGGAGGGGGTGACGATGGAGCCATCAATGTTGAGGGAGAAGGGCTGGCCTGAATGGGTGAGGGAGTTAGGGCCGATGATGAGTATTTCAGATTTATTGCAGTTGAGTTTGAGAAAGTTCTGTTGCATCCATGATTTTATATCAGTGAGACAGGTAGTGAGAGTGGAGTGGGTGACAGAGGTGATGGTCTTGGAGAAGTAGAGTTGGGTGTTGTCAGCGTAGCAGTGGAAATCGAGACCATGACGACGGATGATTTGTCCAAGGGGAAGGATGTAAATGATGAAGAGGAGGGGACCAAGCACGGAACCTTGGGGGACACCGTGGGTCACTGGGGAGGTAGAGGATTTACAGTTGTTTATTGCAATGAATTGATGGCGGTCTGAGAGATATGAGGTGAACCAGGAGAGAGCAGTGCCAGTTATGCCAAGGGAGTACTGGAGACGTGAGAGGAGGATGGAGTGGTTGATAGTGTCGAAGGTGGCGCTGAGGTTGAGGAGGATGAGGATGGTGAGGAATCCAGAGTCAGCAGAGAGAAGTATATCATTTGTGATTTTCAGTAGAGCGGTTTCTGTGCTGTGTTTTGAACGGAAGCCGGATTGGAAGGGTTCGTAGAGATTATGGAGATTGAGGTGGGACTTGAGTTGTGATGCAACAGCTCTCTCAAGGACTTTGGACAGGTAGGGGAGGTTGGAGATGGGCCGGTAGTTGTTGGGGATGTCGGGGTCAAGACCAGGTTTTTTCAGCACAGGGGTGACAGCAGCGATCTTGAGTGTGGGGGGTATGAGACCAGAGGACAGTGAGGAGTTGATGATGTTGGTGATGAGAGGGGAGAGTGATGGGAGGCAGGCCTTGACAAAGGAAGAGGGGAGGGGGTCAAGGGCATAGGTGGAGGTCTTCATGCTGGAGAGTATGGAGGAGAGGTCCATTTCAGTGATTGAACTGAAGGATGAGAGTGAGTGGCTTGGAAGTAGGGGATTAATTTAACTAATTAACACATTTTTTTACCAGATGGTGAATCAGAAAACAAATCAGATACAAATACTTGAGAGTTATACACTTGATCTTTGATCTGTCTTCACTCTGGTGAAACTTCAGTGATGTTGAGCAAAATCAGATCAGTCCGATCAGCTGCAGCGTCCAATCATATAACTGATGAACAATGAGGGAGCGTGTCGGCCGTTAAAATGGAGCAGAACAACTCCCGGTTCAAGCGAGGAGCAAGGATAGAGGACATATCTAATAAGAGACGTGGGATGTACCCTCTCTCTTGCTCTCACACATCCTCCATTACTCTCTCTCTCTCTCTCTGAGCTCAACGTATAGAAGCCAGTCACCACAGCAGCTCTGATTTAGGACATCTGGTATTCAGTCTGTGAAGCTACTGTTTGCTTTTAGCTGCTCCGCTCAACATTTTTAAATAACCAATGGTTTGCTCTTAACTACAGACCCACAAGTAACAGTCAGCAGACTGCAGTTCTACAGAGTGTTTTGTCTTTCAGCTCACTGTGTTACTGTTTGAGTCAGTCTCACCGCTCTCATCGTGTTGTTTTTCAGTTAAAGACTAGCTGAAGAACACAGAGATGCACTAAGGAAGTCCACCAAACCTCAGATGAAAACGAGAATATGACACCCGACAGCTTATCTGTCCCATCCCCCACCATCCTCTCTCCCATATTAATTGTTTCTGCCACTCAGTCAGATGACATTGCAGAAATGTGTCAGATGCCTGCGTTTTTTTACTCTCTCACGCCATAGGCTGTTATTAGTGAGGATAAGGCAGCAGAGCTGAGAGCGAGCACGAAATAATCTTTCAATTTTGCCAATCTTCTTAACCTTCAGCTGTTGTCAAATACTTAAAGTGGACCAACTTTGAGGAAACAGAGGTAAAAAAGATGGATTCCTCCAGGTTGTTCTGTCAACAAGAGTGTCAACTGTATTTGATAACAGACACCAGTAGCATGCCTGGCTGACAGTCCCCTCAAGGACTCAAATGTGAAAACATCAGCTCCCACCACTGCACTATTAATCAGGAGCCTTTTAGATTCAGATCTGCACTGAAGTCAAATCCATTTCATCTAACATTCCTTTCAATCAGGAATAATTCATGAAACGTTTCCAAGGTGCAAATTTCACATCAGATATCAAGATAACAATTTATATGAAACTGACTTTCAATTTTAGACCACAGTGATGCAACAAAAACTCATGTTAAAATAAAAAAAATAAACCTTGATCATTATGAGACAAATACCACTGTGTTACAATATTCATTTTCAATATTTATGTAACTTTGAATTAAAGCAGAAAGAATGGGTCAGTCAGCAGTGGCTCAGTTCATATGTAGGGACTTGGCTTGGGAACCGGAGGGTATCTGGTTCAATGTGATAGAATCTGAATTGCAAGTCGCTTCGGATAAAAGTGTAATGATGAGCACTTTGTGTGAGTTTCCTCACAGCAAGAAAGGGCGACTGTGTTTCTTCCCAACGTCCAAAGTTAGTTCAACTTAGGGCTGCCGCCTAAATGTCACAGCTAGAGGCATCAACAGTGTAATTGTAGACACAGCAACAGCATGGCAGGCTGTAAACTTAGCAAAGCTGGTTTTCACCTAATTAACCGTGCTGGAGGTAGATGATGGTGATGGACATGGAGGGCAGCGGGACTCGTGTCTGTTAGCTGCTCTGATGACGGATCAGTGTGAGTGAAGCTGGCTAAACTACTTTTGAACACTGGTACAACCTCCTCTACTGCTGATTCACAAGCTGCAGGAAATATAGTTGAGCAGCAAAGAGGAGAACACAGGACCATCGTCTTTAAGATCCCAGAAAGTAATTGTTCTGTAATGAGCCACTGCGCTTCAGTCTGAATTCACCATCAGTGTCCTCTGATCAACACAAAGTGAGGCTGCGTTTTAGTGTTTGCATCAGACGTCATACGTGTATGTTTTTCTACCCAGGGGAATCCGTCAAAAGGTGTACTCCAGATTCTTCTTAAACATAAAGCCAGTCAGGGCAGATGACGGATGGTATCCGTAGCTAATGAAAATAATAATGTCACAAATCTTTGTCATCAATGTTTTTTCTCCTGTCCTAGTGCTCTGGTGAGTTTCAACAATCTCCTCGGATTGAAGTCATGAACAATTCTCTGCTTCACTCTACTTAAACCCTGGTGTGCTGTCACTGGTTTAAGATTTCCATACTTTATAATCAAACAGTACACACCATTTCTAAACTCTTACAAATATGTAACCTGTGATGAGGGGTTGATTGTTGACACTTTGAAAAGTAACTGTAACTGATAAGACTCCCTAAACTACTTAACTGTAATATCCATATGTTCAACAAATTCATTCCTTTATAGAGGCTGTCCCCTACCCCTTGAGTATAACAAAGAATATAACTCCACAGGCATGAATACACAATCAAGTCAGTTCGCTGAGTCAATCCATTTTATATGTCGAGTCAGCATTGTTCCACCTTGCACTTTGAAGCATTGTCCCCTCGGTAGGACACGGGTTTCATCACCGTCCCCGGTGTAACGTTTGGCCACTACATGGATTTTGCATTACCGTCTTTCCTGTAATAAACATTTTGGTTTAGAGCACACAGGTTTTGGTAACAGGTCAGAGGAGCCACATAGTCCGTGGGAGCAGCGCTGCTGTCAGCGCTCAGCAGATCATTTTCACTGTATATTTTTGCTGAGAAAAAAACAGGCAACACACCAAATCTCTTGATGAGCCGCCTTCAGCCGAGTCGTGCTACTTGTGTCTTTTGTACGGTACTTGTCCAACAGCGTATATATTGTATGTACTCTTTCTTCATGTGGGTAAAGATGGAAAAGGTTATGTCAGCTTTGGGTGTCTTCAAAGATGTCAATTCTTTTAATTGTAATGTAAATCCCATTTTGGCTGTGGTGAAAGAGGTGAAAAAAAGATCCAGGTTGCTCAGCAACACAGTTGACTGACAACTTAAAATAACAGGGGCTCCCTCTCCATGTAAGTCTATACCTCATCTTCATTCTTATTTGGATCAAAGAAACACGTCCGTATTTTTCGACATAAAACTACTTTTTCTTTCTTAAGATACGTTCCCTTGTATTGTCAGTTGACTGAAAATTGGTAGCGTAATGTTTTGAGGCGAGTATTTCTTTTAATTTTGTATCGTTGCGAAACCCCTAAAATACTGTGAAATAGGTCGTATCGGCCACCTCTACCATTCTGATAGATCAAATCGCCTCAAATCCTTTATGTCATATAGGTCGTCACTTTGGCTTCATTTGATTTCTTTCCTTGTTTGAACAGAATTAAGATTTGGAGTGTTTGAAACAGAAATGCACCACTCACCCATGAAATAATAGATTATGGTCACTTTCTATCTTCTTGGCTCCCCAGCCTTGTAACAGAGGGAAATGTGAGCACAACAACAGTTGATATCAGCACTGTAACTGCTTTGAAATGGTTACAACAGCAAGAGGCATTAAGCAATCAGGCTTGACAGTCCAATGATGAAGGTCAAGCTTCTGTGAGGTTTAATATGCTGCATCAGTAATCATCCAGAATACAACAGATGTAGTTCATATTAGGGACAGTGGACACCTGGCTTCACAACTACTTTGTTAATTGGTTTGTTTTTGGGCTTACTAAAAAGTACAGAGATCAGTGTTCACTAAAAGCATGTCTGGATTTATTAGTGTATGAATGGATGTCCTGCTGTGGCTCAGAGGTAGAGTGGGTTGTCTTCCGAACGGCAGTTTAATCCCCAGGTCCTCCAGTACATGTCGATGTGCCCTTGGGCAAGATACTTTACCCAAAATTGCTCCCGAGGCTATGAATGCGTGTGAATGTGAATTAGTTTAGTCCTGATGTGAAGTCAGTGATGACATGTACAGGACTTTGAGTGGTCTGAAGAGTAGAAAGACGCAAAACAAATGCATGTATGCGTTTGGCCGGAACATTGGTTCGTCTGCTCCTGGCCAATCTGCAGGGTGGGCCTGCCTCTCCTGCAGGACATATAACTTAACGGACCATTTCTGTGGTCAGATACTGTATTTTACTGGATACTAGTGGTGGGCCGTCAGGGCCTGCAAGGCCTTCTCTGCTGGCCTAAACAGAATCCCAAAGTTATATCTATTTTATAATTTAATAATTTTTCTTAAATACACTACATGTATTATAATTTATAAAAATATTTTCCCCATTATCTTATGTTGTCATTGCACAGCTACTGTCTTCCTCAGTTGCTCTGCTTCCAGTGCAGCTTGTTTTAAGTAGAGCTTTTATCCAATCAGATTTCACCTCTGTGTCTCTAGGTAAGAACAGAGGCAGAGGCCTGCAGACTCACAAGTGAATCCATGTGCAGTTTAAGTGAACGGGGACGATATTGTTGATTGTCATAGTGTTCAACCAATCAGATCTTTAGTTTGACATGTTGGGCGTATTCTTTGACATGTCAGAGCCTGCTAGCTGGCCTACAACTACATCAGCATTAACGTGCAGCTCAGTTTTCAGGTGCAGCTCTGCAGTGAGGTGCAGCCTGCGCTGTGATTGGTCAATGGGCGAGCACGTGACTATCGTGAAACGAAACTTAACAGCAAAGCTTAGTCAGAGTAGTAAGAGTTCAAATTGAAAGATATGGAAGAAATTATGACATTTTTTGCATTTTGCTTGGTGTAGATTTATTTATTTTTTACCTAGCTTTGTTTTTTTAACACTCAATGACTGAAGGAGGAGAAACGGATTTGTGAGTTGGGATTTAACCGGATTAAACTCTTTGTTAACAAAGAAAGGAGGATGGAGTTTGTCTTTAAGTCAACAGCGTTTGTTATTTTACATCTAATATCTGAATGGCCCTTGAGTGTGTAGCAGAATGCGTGTTGCTGCAGGTCTGCTGGATTGATTTGTTGCTTTGTTGTCATATGAATATATGCGACTGGTTCTTGTGAGTTTGTTGTTGTCATTGTGTTAATTATATAGATTTGGACTATATGCATTGTCCGTTAATTACGAAGCATACCGTCATGCGCGGAGTTATTGTTTGTTAAGCTAGTTTAGCGTAGCCTCACAGAAGTGCGGTGCCTCAGCTGTCTTTTGTTTTGGTTTTTTTTGTTCGGGGTTCAGAGGTCACAAAGTCCGTTGTCTCCTACGTGAGCGCAGTCCACCAAAAACATTATATTTCCCACAATTTAAGCTTCTGCATTTTCCAAATGCACTAGTATTATTCAAACGTATTGTTCGGTTCGTAAGCCTCGTACTGAACAGTTTAATACGAATATGTGTATTGTTACACCCCTAGAAACAAATAACCATAGCTTGCGCGTCATAATGAGATTATTAGGTAGTGTTTCAGCTGTAGGACAGAACTGAAGGCCCAGGTATAAAATGCACGGCCCGCCACTGCTAGATACTGTATTGGCCATTTAGCAAGATGGCACAACTCGAGGGGCAGCCTATTGCAGCAGCTAGCCTAACTTTCTATATGTATTTTTCATTTTTTGGTGCATCTAATCGCCTTGAATCTACTTTTTTTTGTCTTATATTGTTAACTTTATCAATGTTCTACTGTTCTAAATTCTTTTCCCTTTTGGTGCTAGTGAGTCATGCTGACAGGACAGAGGGTAGATATACCTTTCTTCACTCTGCGCTGGGCTTGGTGAATGGCGTCGTGCACCAACGCTTTGCTCGACCCAGCGAAAAGCTATTGTGGCGCCAAGCAAGTCAATGGAAATAATGGGTTGCAGAGTGCATTGGTGCTGTTGTTGCATTCTGTGTGGAAAGTTCCTTGATGCGAGATGAAAGAGATTTAGAGTTGTAGCCAAACACAGATCCACGAGGAGAAGGTATGAACCCTTTATTACATAGGTCACCATGTGGAATGTAAGGTCGCTATTAAAGAGATAGACGAGCCTTCCTCACTTACCAACACCTAGCGGGAATGCCGTGAATGCAACGATATGTGCTTCACAGAGCCACGGTGGTACAGACATATTTCGAACGCAAATGCGACCATCGCGAGAACTTGTGAGGAGCAGTAAGAACTAAAAAGCAGGGGTAGTGGTGCTTGTGGACAACAGGTGGAGTAACCCTAATTGCGGTTAAAAACTTAATTTGTAAGCCCGAATGTCAGCTGAGTCTCTGAGTTATAGTAAGTTATGGTTTACATCCCACCATCAGCCACCGTGGACAAGTGAGTCACGGCGTACACTCCACCTTCTGACTCAACACTGCTATGCTTTTATTAACATCTCAGCATTGTCTCTGTCAGCATAACTGCCGATCTGCCCACAGTTTGTAAACTGCCCTAAAAGGGAAACCAAACTTACCATATGCAGATCTCAAGGATACACAGTTCTACCGCCCTGCCCCCACAAGTAACATCGGATCATAAGCTGGTACTTCTCACCCCCTCATACCTGCCCACTGTGCAGCAGCTCTCTGTGACTAAGGCCATGTCCACACTACTCCGTTTCCATTTTAAACACATATGTTTACACTGAGCGTCTACACTACGCCAGAGTTTTCAAGCACCGAAAACGGATACATTTGGAAATGCTCCTGAGGACGGATAAGTTTGAAAACTCAGGGGTTGCTTTGTTGTGTGGATGGCGTAAACGCATACGTTTGGAAACGATGACGAAGACACCCGGTTTCATTACTCGATTGGTTCTTAGCAGTCACGACGTGTCCTTCCCTGATTCGTCACGCCCCTATCACATGACCCTTTCCCAGAAAATGACAAACAACAACAGCCTTGGTTATCGATTATCTACCAGGTCAATTCAACATGGACAACTGATTACAGGAGTTGCTGACCTTGTTGTCTTTACTAGCAGCTGTTGTCCAGTTAAAGTCTGCATTATAACGGAGGAAGCAGCTGTTATTGGAGCTATTATCGAGCGGCGTATTGGAGGATGTTGATCAGCAGCTAATGAACCACACCTGAGCCTGATGTGGCGATGGCTATATAAATCCACAGCTCAACAAGGATCGGCCTTCCCTCTCCTCTCCGACTCTTGTTTGGATGACACGGCTGCTTATTTGTCCGTTTGTTTAGTTTAGTTATTTGTTCTTAAATAAATATATATTTATTACTTTTTCCACTCGTCTTGTCTCCCTTTTGTTACAGCCTTGGGGCCGGGTTGTGACAATAGTCACGTGATATTCGTTTTCAGGCGTTTTAGTCTGGACGGTGATCATTTCGAAAACAATGCTGAAGCGCCCGTGTGGACAGAGATCACTTTTGTGTTAAAACGAAAGCACATTAGTGTGTAGCCTAATGGTGCGTTCACACCAAACGCGGCGCAAATTATTCGCGCGAGTAGATTACATACAAAGTCTATGCACCAACGCGATGAGACTGGAGTGACGCAAATTTGCGATGCCGCGGCACGATTGACGCGAATTCGCGGCGCGATTGACCCGAATTCGCGTCACACGTCAAATTGCCCCAAACGCGCGAGTTGAAATTGTTCAACTCCGGCGAAGAAATGTCGTGACGCTGTGGCGCGATAGCCTATCAGCGTTGAGATGTTTCTCCTGTCATCACTGACGTCCTGCCGTTATTGAATCAGGAAATAAATACTGTAGCCGTCTGTGTTCACCCAGAGCTCTACGATACCTCATATCAATAGAGACCGGACCAAACTATGTGTATAAATGTGTGTGTGTGTCAACCATATGGTACAAACAATGAATAGACGCTGCCATATTTATGTCTAGATGACGTTATTCTGACTGTTGGTGGAGCTGCTAGAATGTTAGCATAGCCTAGCACCAATCCATCCCAGCTCTATTGAGAAGATAAGTAGCCTACAAATCGGCATCATTACGTAGTTATTTCGGAGTCCCTTTTTGTCGGTTTATTGCCGTTAAATCACAGCCAGATCAGTTTATTTTGTGTTCATACAGCTGTAGTAAACAGCGACTTGTGGCTTGCTAGACACAGTGAATAAACTTCGATAAAATCCACGGAGCTCCTCTAGACTATGTTATGAACCAGACATGACGGCGTTTAGTTTCCCGTGATATCTGTGACTTCCACAACACGTAGTAAGCAGAAATAGAGGTTATTTTTTCCATGGTTAATGGCGGACAGTTTAACGGCTTTCAGGGCGATAAGCCACGGCCCCTCTCCGGCGCGTCCAGCGCGATTCACGCGAATGAACACAAATAGTCCCTGGCGAGACCGGCGGCGCGAATGACGCGAATACGCGCCGCGTTTGGTGTGAACACGGCATAAGAGGACTGTCAGGAATGGGGTCACAGGTTGCTAATGAGGTGCTACAGGGATGTCTGCGAGTCTCATGGGGAGGACATCGACAGCATGAAAGACTGTATCACAGACTACATCACCTTCTTTGTGAACAACACCGTCCCACCCAAAGAGTGCAGTGTTTCCCAAACAATCACCCCTGGATTACCAGTGACCTGACCCCTGCTTCTCCCTCCCTCACAATTCCAGACCCCGCTCCTCCCCTGCCCAGAGATGGTGGAGTCAGAGTACAGGGACCTGGTGACCAGTTTTGCTGAGTGGTGCAGAGAAACCACATGCTCCTGAACATGACCAAAACCAAAGAGATGGTCATAGACTTCAGGAGAACAAGGACTGCTCTTGATCCCATCAACATTCTGCAAGAGGAGGTGGAGTTGGTAGACAAGTACAAGTACCTTGGAGTCCCCTTGACAGCAGACTGGACTCTACTTCCTGAGGAAACATAAGGACAACCTCTTATCACTCCTGTAAAATTTGCCTAAAACGCCTATCCAAGGCATACCCAAAGTAAACTGACAGCTCTTATTGAACCATTGGGAGTACATGTATGGTTTTAGTCTCTATTGAAAGGTAACACTCTGAAGTTTCTTCACGAACAGTCAGAATCACTGTAAGTGCTACTAGCATTGAGCTAATGAAGCTACAACACACTGAAACAGAAGGTTTTTATTTCCGCCTGGATGTTTTTTGGCAAACACATGCCTGCAGTTAACTATGGCTGGGTCTTATTAGCTGGAAAACACAATGGTACCATAGCATGAAGTCATAGCACCTAGTACAATTTCAACAACAATACCATGAATATTTTACACATGGTTTACTAAGAGTACGTCCGCATAAAAGCGCATTTGGAGGCTCGTAGTCACCACTTCAAAATGCACAGACTACGATAAACTACGTGTCCGAAATTGGAACTATAGCTTATTTATGTCGATGTATGGTTAACTATAACATATTTAACCATTGTCAATTTTCACAGATTCTTGAAAATTCTCATTAACCAGACTTTGCTCTTCATAATCGGTCTCAGGTACTTGAGTCACGGTACTAGATTTCGAGTTCGAAAAGACTTTCCCAACATGCAATCTGGTGAATCTGCATATCGTTCTCTTCGTAATTTCATTGGCTATATGAAGCATGAGTTTCAGTAAGATCGATTGCAATTGGCTCGAGCATTACCCAAAGCAAGAGAGGCGGGCATTGTCTTTCAAAGCGGACTCTCGTTGGCTGTTCCAGAATGTGACCAGGCTATGGAAGCTCCTATTGGGTCAAATATGGTGTCAATCTAACCGGCAGAATGCAGCCGCCATTTTGAGATGAAAACAAAACACTTTGCTGCATGGAAACTGAAATTATGATCGAAAATAGATTGCTTGTTATCATATCTGCCGGCTAATTTGAAATGATGCAACAGCCCCCCCCCGTGGGTGTTTATGGACGTACTAATGTGTTGTGGACTAAATCTTTTACTTGATTGGATCGTGTGGACCCTTAGCAATCTAGCAAGACCGTTTTTGCCGGACGTTTATGAATGGGGGGAAGACTATGAATCATAATCGGTGAGTGACGGCGATATTTTAACGGCTTTTTTCGGAGTGTTTGTTTGACAGAGACGTTAACTGTACCTGCTGTTGTGATTGTATCTTGAAATGGTTTGAATAAATCGAATTACAAGAACCGTAGCTTTCTAATGCGATATCGCATTAGTACCTGTCTTTACAGAGCAGTTGTGTACATGACACAAATGTACACTGAACACTTTTATCAGTCTGTCGTTGAAAGCAGTTTCAGGAAGAGACTGATCCAGGTCTATTAGTCTAGCTATTAGTCGATGAGTATGGTTTTATTGGTAAGTATTGTATTGCACATCTTTGTTCAACGAAATGGTATGGTTTCCCACTGGGATTAATGAAGTGCAATGCTTAGAGCAGATGCAGCTGTCTGAAAAAAGCACTGGTATTGATTAAACTAAACACTACACCATTTCCAACTGCCTGCAATCATAGAAGGAGATGAGCACACATTACCTCTACTCAAGTGTAGAAAACCTTGTCACGTTGATTTTAGCAACAGGTTCCCTAGTTGCCCACACTGCTGTCTCAAGTGACATCAAGTTTTTGCAGGTATTAGAAGAGGCAGATATGCATTAAAGGCATTTTTAGCTGTATCGAGATGGACCAAGAAAAATGGTTTCATCTTCCTCACTCACTGCGGACCCTTTTCTCTATTATTGAGATGGACATTTTGTCGTGAGTGACCTTCTTGTCCTCTATATAACCCATACCTCCTCCCAAATCACTGGGACCAGAAAGTCTCAAAATTCATATGGGAGAGGAGGCAACCTCGGCTCAAGATTTCTACCTCAGCGCCACGAATATGATGGGGGTCTTTCTGTTCCAAACTCCAAACTCTACATCTGGTCAGTTGTGCTTCATCCCCTCTCAACGTGGTTCAACCCTAACTCATCAGTCTCTTCCGGTCCGTGGAGGAGAGGCTGCAATGGTTGGTATTGGTTTATTGCTGTACCACTTAAACACTCCTGTTCTTACTGGGTCTTCCTGTTGATAACAAATCCACTGTATGGAATCAATTGTATGGAATAGACTATAGAACACAATGGTGGAATGATCCAGGAACGCGGAACATCAGCAGATCCACCTCAACGTACTACGAGAAAACAGCCACATAATGAAGGCTATTCCCTCCCCACAATATGACCTCTGCCCTGTTGGACACACTGCACTTTATTACATAAGTGTAGGGAATGTAGCACTGTAGTGGATTTTAGGAGTCAGGAACTGTAGTACCATGTTCACCCACAGCCATGCTCTTGAGTGATTTCCAGTTATCATACCCTGGAAGCCGTGTAGGGTTAGCAGGCCTGACCGCAGCTGAGAAGAAGCTCCAGACTAACTCTCTCTGGTAAGATTCATAGTGACATTGCATAAAACAACCCAAGGCACGAAAGTACCTTAGTCCATTTACTTAAGAACTGCTGTACTTAAGTAGAATGTTGATGCTACTTTCGACTTCATTATATTTGTTTATGAGTATATAAAATACAATGCATTTAAAAATAGTAAATTAAACCACCCAACAGTATAAAAATGAATAAAAATAGCTCTATTGCAGCCAGCTACAAACTTAAAATGCATCTTACATGTTAGCGCATTAATAATAATAATAATATAATATATAATAATGTAATCCCTAAACAGCCCATTGGCTGCATAGTAAGTACTTTTACTTTATACTTTTAGTACATTTTCTTGATTATTTACATACATCATTTTAATTAAGTTAAGGTTTTGAATGTGTGTTTTTTTTTTTATTGTGGTATTTTTAAGTGAGTAGATGATATTAGTACTTCTAGTACTGGTATTATCACCATCACAACAGCTATACTTCCCCAGATGTTGTCTTTAAATTGGTTTCTTGATGATCTTCATTTTGTTTGTCAAACGGCACAATGTTGTGAGACCACGTGGATCTATCGATCAATATCCATATTGTTGTGTGATGGTATGAGAAGAGTTTGATCACATGAGCAACAGTCATTATTGTTTGATGGTTTGTTTTTATCAGCATGGATGAAAACTAAACAGCTGCTTAAAAAAACTACACTGCCAAATACAAACGTTGTGGATTGGGTGTGGATCGGCTCATAGACATAGATGGGTTCACATTCTATAAATAATTCACACAAGATATTCACTTTGTTTGAAAAGACCTGAAGCCTGCAATCCTCAGTATCTCACGCAGCATTCTCCTCCCCTTCCTGTTTATTTTGCTTTGACAATTGTGATTGGTTTAGGGAAATACAAACGAGCCAATCCCACCCTATACTACAATGATAATGTGTGGAGCCAGACCCACCTTTAGCATTGACACAGCATTGTTGAGCTCGGTCTGGCCATGCGAGAGAAGTAGTTTGTATGCACCTAATGGATCTATTGTCCAAACATACAGACGGACTTACATTTCTAATAAAATGCTCTGCATACATGTAGTAGCAGCAGCATCAGTGCAGATGAAAGTCCACTTCCCTTTTCTTGTGAGAAGCCTTTTGAATGACTCATCAAAGCTGCGACAACAGTGGAGCGATACTCTTCTGAAAGGAGACAGCAGACTTCAGCACGCACACGCAGGGAGGATATCACCTCTAAAACCTCTGACAAGCCCCTCTCATGTACAACATAATGCCAGCACATGGCAGGTAGGTGTTAATGTTGGAGTCAACCACAAGAACGTAGAGCGTTTACGTGTCTCAGTCCTCCACACAGCATCTGTCGTACAGTCCACAGGGCTGACTGACTGCTCTCTGCATCAGCAGCCTCACAAGCCTCCACTAGACTTCGATGAGTTTGAATTATTCACAAGTGCGCTTCATAGAACAGAACTGGGGCAGGGAGAAGAGCTAAGAGGAGGTAGATTACAAATCCCAACTCCCTTTCCTCCATCTTTGCCCGTGCCATCTGCTAAGCGGCTGGCGGAGGTATAGTCCTAACTCGCTGTTGCGCGTTCATGCGCACACGAATAGAAACGATGACGTGATTTAAAGAGATTTGAAATGACAGAGCTTTTGCAGGATCATGTGTGTAGAGGACGGGGAAGGCCGAGCTGGGCGATCACACGGATGAGAGGACACATATATATAGATATATCTTTATATCTATATATCTATATATCTATATATCTATATATAGATATATCTATATATAGATATATCTATATATAGATATATCTATATATCTATATATAGATATATCTATATATCTATATATAGATATATCTATATATCTATATATAGATATATCTATATATAGATATATAGCTATACAGTATATCTATATATATACTGTATATAGATGGATTCACATTGACGGGTTTCCACCAAATCTGAATATCTTTTTATATGAATGTATTTTTTATGATAAGTGATAATATAACAAGTTCACATATGCTGCACACAAGCAGAAGCATGTAGATGTAATAAGTGTCAGAACAAGACTGAAATATGAATCCAAATGTTTTCAAATCAAAAATTGCAAGAGGCACAATATTTGTTGAAAGAAAAACATGAGTCAAAATATCATTCTGACTTAAGTATTGTGGTGCTGCAGAGATGTCCCGGCCTACAACTCTTATCTACCAACGCAAAAATAAAATCACACCATAATCATTTCTAAATATTTTTCAATGAGAGTAATGATGCAATTAGATTTTTTTTTTCCGAATCGTTCAGCGTAACTTACCGCTGGTGCACCTAATATTGCAGGTAACTTAAAGGTCCTCCTATACCATGTCTCCCTGTTTCTAAAGATGGACCAATAAAAGACAGATCAGTGATTATAAGTAATTACAGAGAAATTGCATGAATGATGTTATTTTCTAAGAGTGCGGTGTTCAATATGACAGGAAATTAGGCAGACTCTAGACTCTAGACTAAATATCACCAATTCTACACACTTCAAAATATAGTGGCAGGTGGAATTGATAAACAGCGCATCTCGGACTGAAATGTCTCCCACGACAACAGATAAAGGCTCCTGATCAGAGCGAAACCTACAGCACATTAAACAGATAAGACCTGGAGCCAGATGCAGGCCAGCACAGCAGCCACACACAGTCTGCTGAGCGTGTCTGTAAATCTCCCGTGGTTCCTCCCTTCTACCAACACTAGGGGTCACTGTGGCTCTGTTTCACGTCCACCCTCCCTCCAACGCTCACTCACCAGCTCCAAGCTGCTGCCGGAGGATGGCTGCGTTCCCTGGCAGCGGTGAGGCTGACGACTTGGCCACCAAGGTGGTGGTGGACGAGATGGACGGGAGGAGGCCGGGCTGGGCCTGCTGAGGCACCCGGTGCTTCCCCTGCCCTGACCTCTGACCTCCTGCCAGCCCCTGGCTGGGCTCCGAGGTGGCCCTCCCTGCTCCGCCCCCTCCCAGCCCCGTGTTGGTATTCCTCAGGGGCCAGCGGTTCTGGATGTGCGACACAGCCTCCTCGGCCACCATGCCGTCACCCAGCGCGACATGCAGCACCGCGTGAACCGTAAACTCCTGAGTCTCGTCGGCCCACAGGTCGGACACGCGGCACTCGTACACCCCCTCTTCTTCCTTCTTCACCTTGGACAGGCTGAGGCGGTGGGAGATGGCGTTGCCTTGAACACGCACAGTCTGGAACCGAGAGAGAGGGAAATGCTGAAACGTGGCAGATGGGAATGCTTGAACAATAACTAGTTTCAGCATGCATTAATCATCAACTTAATAAGGCTCCCTTCATGTTTTGTGAGTAGAGGTGGAGGCACAGGCATCAAAAACACCTGACCCTGTATTAGCTTCTCAGCAGACCTACACACTACATCTTATGGAGCCTCAGTTATCCCTAACAAGGGTTCACATGTTATCAGAGCACAACCTGCCACAGTGTGTCTAACATTGACACTAAATGTCTGAAAACATGAGATCAAACCTGTCTGAAGAAAAAGGGACAGCAGGAGACTGAAGTGAATACTAATCCATCAGTTGAATTATGTAACGTGTGTAAATATGCACACAAATGATCTCTTAAAGATCAAACTGTCATTTACCAGTCAGGATTAGAAGCTTATTTCCCATTAAAAGAGAACAGAAAAGAGTAAGCCAGGAAGATTGTTCTGGTTCAGCCAAACATCCAGTCAGTCAAGAAGTCACTAAGAGTGAGTGGCAGGTGTAGCATGGAGTCATGGCATCATAGGCAGACACAGAGAAGAGGAGCATCTCTCCACCTTTTAAATCCCAACACACTACCATGTCAGCCAGGTGTTTTCTTTCTCTCAAGACACGTGATCGTCTGTCAATGTCATCATTTTACGACTGACAGTCTTCTGTGTAGTGTTTGAAAAATAACAGTCTGCTATTCAACACAGGAAAGTGGACACTTACACTTATTTTTGTGGCTTCCCTTGGAACGACCTGAAAAAAGAAAGCATTGTTAATTACATGTCGAAAACATATATATATATATATATATGT
>NW_022280157.1:175789-242558 GCF_004355925.1 Anarrhichthys ocellatus | reverse complement strand
ATTTGTTTGATGATCTGAAACATTTAAGTGTGACAAACATGCAAAAAGATAAGAAAACAGGAAGGGGGCAAACACTTTTTCACACAACTGTATATGTAAATATATATCACATGTGGAGGGTGGAGGATGAATTAAGGAGTCTCACAGCCTGAGGAAAGAAGCTGTTCTGAAGTCTGGAGGTTCAGCAGCTGATACTTCTGTACCTCTCTTCAGAGGGCAGCAGGTGAACAGACTGTGGCTGGGTGGGTTTTGTCTTTTAATATCCTTAAGCTCTTCACAGGCTCCTCTTCTCATCAATATTACTGATTAGTTCAGTAGATAGTAGCAATGATGACCCCCTGTAGAGCCTCCTGTCCTGTGCCACATCCCATGACAGTTTGTCATTTTTCCACTCAGGATGCTTTCTATTGCTTCTCTGTACAAGTTAAGAACTTGGCACAGGAATTTTGCCTTCTTAAGTTTCCTTAAGAAATACAGCCCTTTATGAGCTTTCTTCACCAGGATGGAGATGTGTGAGAACCATGTCAGGTTGGTTGCGATGCTGATTCCCAGGAACTTAAAGCTGCTAACCTACTCCACCTCAGCTCCATTGATGCAGAGAGGGGTGTGTTTTTCCCTCTGTTTTTCTAAATTGAACAATCAGCTCCTTGGTTTTACTGTTCTTCTCTGAGCTCCACTCTGCAAGGTTGTTGATTTCCTCTCTATGTTAACTCTCATCGTTGTTTGTGATCCGGCCGATGACGGCAGTGTCAACACAACACAAAATTCACAACAGAGTTCTCTTCATGTCATACATGAAGTGGCGTCTTTGTTGGCATATCACGGTCCCTCTTCTCAAGCACTCCTCATTGGTGTCCGTGATCATAACGTTAAGCTCCGACTGCCACCTCTACCACCAGGTGAATCTTCAGCCCTTACAAGTGATGTAAAACATTGACACAAATCGTCAGAATGTATCCCGACATCACTGAATCATTCACTAGGACTCCTTTGGGCTTTTAGGCTGCTGAATAATAGTTTTGCAATTGGTAACTCCGTTAGCTGTAAAAATAAATTAATATTTACGGCATGTCTTTGCAAAATGTTTACTCTTTATTTTACCTAGCTCTGTTTCACTCTTAAAACATAGGTACAAAGTATGTTCTTATGGCAACACATCACCTGCCGACTGAAAATGACGAAGATTCAGGCAGATACGTTGGTCTCTAAAAGACGAACTCCCCACCCCCCACAGAATGCGAGTGCAGGCAATGTCAGACTGAAGATGGAAACATTGTAACAAGTTGACAATTCTTTCTGGCAAGAAAGTAAGGGGGTAAGAAGAAGCCAACAAAGGTTATGATATTGTAACCCTAGTTCAATAAGTGCAGGCGGAGCCCTCAAAGTACTCTTTGGGTAATACTCTAATCACAAGCATGTGTTCAATTCAACAAATTCAGTTTACTTTCAACCTCTGTGTTTATGGTGGTTTATGTAAAAATGACTGATATGACCCGATTCAAATAAAATGTATTGACAGCATGAGCTAATTTCAGAAGTGAAGCCCCCAGCAGAAACGAATGGAGATTTAACCAAATATGGGTTGGGTCTGGGTTGACATGACTAATATTCTGTTTAACTCCATAAGCTCTGTCTCCCAAAAAAAAAGACTTGTGTTTTTTTCTGAGCACCAGCTTCTTTTTTCAATTGTTCCCAATGAGGGAGTGCATGTGGCGGCGGTGCACCCAGCATCTTTGTTCCGAGTGTGTAGACAATGGAAGAGAAGCTTGTTTTGTATGGGTGTGTCTGTCCTGAGCTGTACATGTCAGATGCTATCATAACAAAGCAACGTGTTGTCTCGACTGATCGCCCTCCTTGCTCTAACATTAAGGCTCAGATCGAGTGGCGAGTATGAGTATGAGGGCAAGCATCCTCCGGTTTGGTGGTTGTGGTGAAAAAGCAAAGTCAAACAAAAGTAGCCCAAATAGATAATAAATATTAAAGGGGTAATACAAGTCTATCATACAATTGTGGTTAGAATGGTGATATGTTGTCATAGAAACATGTGAACACCCTGCTGGTGCTGTTCTGCCAGATAAAGACGTCATGTGGACACAAGGCCCTTAGTGTGCAAAACCTGTCTCCAATATGAACATATGGCAGCTCTCATTTAGATGTTTTAATTCTGTGTAATTGAAGGGCATGTGCTGTCCATGCTTTATTCAGAGAGCATATTGAGAGCGTGACTCATTGAAAAACTGATACTGAAAGACCACAGATTGGAAAAAAACTCCTTAACTGTGACATTACTACTTTTAAGTAAAAGATTCAAGTACTTCTTCCACCAATACTAAACAGTAAAGGAACACGTTTTTACAACGTAAACACTGATTGGTGAAACATTCAGGATACAAATTTCAAGTAGAAATTTTTTACTTTGCATGTTGTCTTCACTCCTGCACGGACCTTGAGAGAATCTCTTTCACAGGGATCTTCTCCTCATGACCAAGACCTCCTTTGTTGTGCTGAAGTCAACAGAGCCTGTAATACATTGATGTAAGATAACTGCACAACATATATAGCTTCAGAGAAAATTCATTTATGTGCATACTTTGCCAGTATGCAAGCATATCAATTGGACCACATACATGGAAGGATACACACAGTACATACAATGTGTACAACTGGGAATCTACCAAGGCCAGCGATGTTCTGAGTCCAGGATACGATCCATGCACACTGCTTGCTCGGATGGAGCGAGGCTGTTATACTCCACTAGCATGGCCTTTAGTGGTCTTCTGTTGACTTAGCTTTCGTGGGATTCCATGTTAACCTCTGTTGCTGTCTGACAATTAAACAAAAAAAACGTTACATTTGTTTAAGACGTCGCTCTCCCTCTGTGTGTGTGGTTTCCCCAGCTTCTCCTTGATTTGTTCACATAGCCGGGGGCTATAAGTGCGTTTGTGAGTGTGCCGCACTGGTTGGCTCACGGCCACCGCCCTCTCATACAGCGGTTCCCGCTGATAATGCCGTCCCGACCGACCGCGTCAGGTAAACTCTGTTGGCTCTGTCAGCACATTCACTGAAGTTTGCACTCGGGTCAGTTGGAGTTACTGTTTCTACAATATTTCATGTCAATTTAGACACTTTAGGATCATAAAAAAATCAACCTGATGATGGCACTAAAGGTAAAGTCAGGGTGTGTGTCGATCACACATCATTATGGTTTCATCTCCCAGATCTGACCTACATTGCCATCCCAACAGTACGGTCGAGCCTCAAGCTAAAAAAACCTCAAAGACACGTTGCATGTTAGAAAGTAGTCCTCAGTTCAAAAATACTACTCAAGGTTTTGTAACCTTCTCTTAGCAGGTCTTTGATTTGTGTCCATGGTGCTCAGCAGCGGACTTCCTGACATTTTTATTTTGGAGACAATTAAAATGTAATGAAAAAAATAGAAACAGTGGTGTGCCACATTACGTTTCATGATTGAATCAATGTGTTGTGACATTGGTTGAATGAGAATTTACGAGAACAACATTTGCTCAGGGGGTGAGGATAAACTGGCTGGATGGCAGAGGGATATTGACAGGGTTTGTTTGAACACATATTCTGCCAGAATGTTAGAGATGCGCGTTTCTGGTGATGATGTTTTCTGTAGAGACCGGACAGGATGGAGGTCACTGTCTCCCTCATACTTGCTAATAACTGCAGTTGAACAGACACACTGCCGAGATGACAGAGAAACAGAGTGAAAGAGACGGGAATCTGTTGTTTTCTGTTTGTTTGGGAAAGAAAAATACAGCGAGAGGAAAGACGGTGTAGATTTGTACGGCCTCACAGAATCCAAACTCAGCCTTCAGAGAACCTGTAACTTCTGAAGTCTCTGAATTTCACGGTCCATGGGTTGTTTAGGTTGTCTGTTGTTTGATATCTCAGTCACTCTCCTGTTAGCTTAGTACAAATAAGACATTTATTTTGCACAGCTCCACCCAACCCAAGTAGTAGGTAATCAGCCAAAAAACGTGAGATCACGTGTGTTGGTGTACAGAGCATGGAACAACACTTAAAGTTGAGACCAAATTGAAAACGTGTCTTCCAATCAGTGGATCGTCGGTTTCATCCCGGCTCCTCCGGTCCATGTATGGAGTAATGCAAGTTATGATGGGTGAATGATGATATGTAATGGTGAATGCAGTCGACATACCAACCCTGGTCATATTGTGCACTTATTTAACAATATATGCAAAAATAAATGTGTGTGCTTTACGGTGGCCATGACATGAAAATCACACTACTACTAAGAAAACACAACATTAACTCTTACCGGAAATCGACAAGGATCGTCGCTGACTGGACGCACTATGACAAGGATACATGTTATGCTGTCAACCTTTAACAACACCACAATGAGTATGTGCACTCTGAAGACACATTTAAAAGAAGCAGGGTTGTATAGAGTAAGTCCAATCAGCAACGATCCTTGTCGATTTTAATGTTGTGATTTGCAATTTGTTTTTATGTTTTTGTGAGTTGTTGTGTTTGAATTGTTGTTCTGATTTGCACTTAACGGCCACCGTACTGCTTGCATAAGCTAGCACCAACCAATTTGAACCAGTAATATGACATTCATCAATCAATCTGCAGCTTTTACTGACAAGGAGCCACAGTCTTGAATGACTGACTTGAATGGAGCCACAGTCCTCTGAAGCTCCATATTGTGCTACATTCTAAGACCGCCCAATTTTCAGTGGTCCAATCTAATGTGAGTGATTTGATTGCAACCCCTCTGGTAACTGTACACTGCAGAAATGGCATGTCCATCTTCTAACCACACACCTGTTAAGTTTCATGACTGCATCTTGCACGGTAGTGACCCTATAGCTGTGAAAATTTGTCCACAGACAGAAATAAATGAACACCAGCAAAGTACTCAAAACCGCCTCTGTTAGGAGTAGGCGTCTCCAGGACCATATTTTGACTTACTTGGTGAAACCAATACCAGGGTCACTGTCCCAGCTGGCAAAAATGCTGCAAACTGTTGGCTGACTTATGAGCTACACCTTCAAAATGCTACGATTACTGTCTAATGCAGAGGTAGGCGACACGGTGCCCGCGGGCACCCTGTCGCCCGCAGGGACCACGTACGTCGCCTGCAAGGCATGTTCTAAAAATGGCACTAGTCACCATGGAGCTCCGTCTAAAATTGTAGTTGCTGTTCTTTTTTAATCAAAAACGCTTGCATTAGTGTAGATTTTAAAATGACAATATTTCTTGTCATAAGAGAGTTGGGTACCCGGAGGCGCACGGCGGACAGCCAGGATGAGGCCGCCGCACTGGGTTTTCAGGTTCCGAATGGCAGACGCTTCCCGTTGGCGCCAGACGCGCCCCGCGAACGCACCCCGTCAGGTCCGTAAATCCTCGGAACAGGCCGCGGGGCAACAACTCAGGGGTGGCGGGGGTAGAGGCGAGGCAACGCAATCCGAACGAAAAGGCCCAGACTAGAGGTTTGAACGCGGGCCCCCGAAGACGCTCGCGCGCCTCGGAGGGTTGGATCCCCCCTCGGCTATAGACGAGACTTTTTACTAGTTTCTTCGTGGAGAAAAAGGTACTATTGTAAAAGCTGGTGTCGGTGATAACAGACGGGGCTCCCGCCATGACGGGCCGGCATGCAGGCTTCATTGCGCAATGCAAAGGTGACCCAGACTTCCCAAAATTTCTACATTAACACTGCATCATTCACCAGCAGGCGCTATGTGCAAAAATAACCGGCTTTGATCATGTGATGATACAAAAATATCAGAGATGTGATACCTCTGACTTTCAAATGTTGAAACAGATTAACAGAAATAAAAGTTGCATGTTTAAATATGTATGTGTAGCTATACCATCATTATTAATAATTATTGTGAGGAATAATTAACTGACATGTGATCAAACAGTCTCTTCACATATATTATTATTATTAAGGTGATCTGTGCAACTTTGTTATTCAGGAAGTTTGTATCAAATAAGTAGTCCTTCGTACTACTCGGTACCCTTGAAGTAGCTCAGTTTAAAAAAGGTTGGTGACCCCTGGTCTAATGGCAAACTGTGAAAGTGAAAACCGTTTGTGTGACAGTGAAGGAAAATAAATAAATATAGGGCTAGCATTTGTTTTCGCATTGCAGGTTGTTTCACACCACTGAGTACCACTCTGCTTGGCCTCTGCAATGTCCTTTGCTGCAAGTCTGAATTGAATTTAAAACGCTCATACCCTCTGAGAATAAAATGTATGAAGCAGGATCCTTTTTAGGGTTTCATCTAGTCCTTCTGCAAAGGCATCATTGGCTGGTCTGTCCTGTTTGGTCCACCATTTAATGTCACGGTCTGGGTTTTTGTTTAGTTTGTTACCTGTTTTATTTTGACTTTTCCCTCCTCTTGTGTCCCGTGTTCACTTCACTTCCTGCCTTTTTATGTTTTTCTACCTTTGTGATTGTCTGCCCCGTCCATGCTTGAATCCTCCCATGTCTGATCAGCTGCCCCTCTCCAGTGTATTTAAACCAGTGTGTTCCCTGTCTCAGTGTTGCTTCAGCTGTTATGCTACCTGCTCTGTTCTGCTTCCCGGCAAGTTCCCTGCTATCATGCATGTGTGGTGGGGAATGCTCCTCAGGAAAGAAAGTGTAGGGTGTAGACCAGGGGTCACCAACCTTTTTCAAACTGAGAGCTACTTCAAGGGTACTGAGTAGTACGAAGGGCTACTTATTTGATACAAACTTCATGAATAACAAAGTTGCTTTTTAATAATAATAATAATAATATATGTGAAGAGACTGTCTGATCACGTGTCATGTTAATTATTCCTCACAATAACTATTAACAATGATTGTGTATTTTGTTCAAAATCACACCTGTTATATTTTTGTACAACTTATCACTTCTAAGATTTTTTAGGAAATCATTAACTGTCATATCTTCACATCATGACTCGTTTGTACTAACCACTACCTTTGTAACATTTTTGAACAAATTATGAACTCTGTCCCATGTTTATACAAATTATCAATTATGTAAGATTGATATCTGAGTGATATCCGGCCAACCCAAAGACGAGGATTGTAACCAATTAAATGTAGTTATACAATGGAGACTGGGTCCGCCCACTCAGTGTCAGAATAAAAAACTAGTTTTGCGAGCAGAAGAGCAGTGATGGTAGAACGCCCCTCGCAGGCAGAGATATTCCGTGCGGAGTGATGTGAAAGCACTCGTCAAAGTAATAGACACACTGTTGTTTAATTTGCACACACAGGACCTCTACACATGCGCGCGGATCTTATTTGCGCTCTTGGATTTTGACAGTGATTTGCCGTCATACTAGTGCTATTTTTAGAACATGCCTTGCAGGCGACTCACGTGGTCCCTGCGGGCACCATGTTGGCTACCTCTGGTGTAGGGTGTGGGTGTAGGGTTGTGAACGCAGCCCTCAGGCTGGCTCCTCCCCTAACCAATTCCCTAATCAGTGCCAGCATATAAAAAGCACCTGTTAGCATGGCCTTATTCCTTTTTGGCCCCTGTCCTGTTCCTGTGGTGGCTTGTTGGGGTTTTCATGTTAACCATCACAGTGTGAAATACTTTTACTGACAACCATTATATGTTTCTAGTCTCTGATCTCTGATCATGTTTCATTGTAAACAACCAATCAGTATTTAAATCAACAGGAGGAGAGCTAGTAACGTTAGCAGCACCGCTAACGGCTAACCAACGAAGGTTCCGTTCAGTTACATTATGATGCGTTCAGGCTCTGCTTAGTGAACATGAGTACTGGGCGAAGGTACATTATAACGTTATCATGATGTGTTCACATATAATCTGTAAAATGTAGTGTTGGTGAGAAACATTAATAACTCCAGCTGTTTGAAGGAGATGTTTTCACAACAACATAAATAGATATTAAAAATGAATTATGAGCTGCTTACACTAGCTCTAAGCAGCTTATAATACATCATTAATAAAAAATAGTCTGGAGCCTTGTAGACTAGCTGCTATAATCAAAGAACAGAGAGATCTGTATCTGCCAACATGGATCATCAATGATCTGCAATTAGTATCGGCGGCATAACAACGTGATGATCGATCTCTGAAAGTAATATTTGCTCTTTTTTTCTTTTGTGCTGATCCGATCCGACCCGGGAGTTTTATGATCCGTTGCACCACTAGAACCGTATGCGCTTTTGCAAATAGTTTGATTAAATTACCACGTGGAACTACCAAGAGATTTAAAATTGAACGGGGAATTCGCCAAGGCTGTCCCATCCCCCCGTAATCACTTTACAACTATAAGGAAAGTAGCTTAAAGCGTGTTTTACATGAAAGGTATGGTAAGGTAGTCAGCTCGCAGATGATACAACTGTATTTTTACAGGATAGATCTCAAATTGATACTATTAACGTGAGTTGCTACCCATCCATGCCTGCAGGGATTTAGACATTCTAGGAATTCCTGTGAAATGTAAAGTTAGATACCGTGCTGTTGTTATCGTTAAAGACCACATTTCAAGAATTGAGTGAGAACTGCAATCCACAGATTTCTTAAGTCCACCAGGGATTTGATCAAAGAGACTCGAATATCTGTAGACTTTGTTTGATTTAATCTGAAAAAGGAAATCTCATCTAATTTCAAAGAAATATAATGATTAACCTTAAGTTACTAGTGGTGGATTCAATGTTGTAGACTTTCACACTCTACATTCATACTTTTAAAATCAAGTTGATCCAAACGGACCTGACAAATCCAAATTCATTAGAACTTTATTTCCACATATTGAAGCCAAAGGAGGATTCAAGTTTTTATCAAGAATTTACAATATTGAAAATTCTCCTAAACACTCAAATTCTGATAAGCAGTTACTCTGGACTTTGGTATTTCAACTTATTTTTTCCCCTCAAAAATACTACATTTTAAATAACCAGGAGATATGTTTCAAAGAAATGGGTTGATAATATACTTGTCCATCACTTAATATGGAGAGTCATATCAGAATAAAACTATCCTGTTCTCCATTGAGTACTTCCTATTGTTTTTGATTATTTCTGTCATCTGCAACCAGTGACATCAAACTGCGCCACCAGAATTATACATTAGGAATTCAGTTCTTTTTGAACATAAAAACAAGCAATACATGTATTCAATAATTAATCTAGAGGGGCTAAATTAGAAAACCTGCTCCAGTAATTGTTTGGAATAATTTGTATATTGGGTAGACTGGGAGAAAACATGGTTATTACCCAGGAGATTTATTGTTTGTGTAAGTGTCTCTAAAGATATTGCACCGGTGTTATCCAGTTATTGTTAAATATAGGATAAATGCTGTCCCTCTTTGTTCCATCTGTCACCACTTCTCGTCTTTCTTTGGACTTTATTTTTAGTTGGACGTTATCGATCTTATTAGCAAAATATACATGCGAGCAAAACCATAAACTCAACTCTCCAGACTTCATGTCTTACTTGGACACGTTCAATTATTGCACAAACCCTAAAGCTGTGAAAAATAAAGCCTTAAGTAATGTATTCCATTTGTAATTTATTTTAATTATACTTGTTTGTTTGATTTCTTAATCTTTGAGTATTTATTATTGAGTATTATTTATGTTTTGTGCACTACCTTACAAGGAGATGTACAACAGTACTGTTGAAAGGTAAACCTGTGGTGAGTTCCATATTGTAAATATAGTAAAACAATAAATAAAAGATGCAGTCACGAAACTTAAAGGTGTGTAGTTAAGATAAAAATGAAGTTTAAAGAGGGCCCTGGTTGGAGCAAAGGTGCCGGAAGTAGGGGAGGGTGGGAAGTAGGGAAGGGCCCCCCCACTTTGAGCCCTTGGCCCAATACAGCATCATGGCTGGTGTGATCTCTAGGTAGTAAATACATTCATTGTTGGGTTGGGACTTTTCATGAGTTTGTTATTGGCAATAATAGGAATATACAATATCACAAACCTTATCATAGGACCCAAGAGCCCCCCACGGGGGGCTGTTTTACAGTGTGCAGCATTCAGCGTGTCGTAGAAAGCATTTTTCATAAACGAATATGATTATTGCTCCAGACATATTAAATATCGAATTAACGGGAAACCATTGTAAACACTGCAAACACAATTATACATGAACTAATATCATATCTGGAAGCTATCTAGAAGATTTGCCACAATTTTGGCCAAAAATCAACGACCTGTGCTCACTCTATGGCTCTCTCATCACGGAGCAGGTTCGCACATGGCGGATGAACACATGCAGGAGGGGCACGATTCGACCCGGAAACGCACAGCGGCGTCCAAATTACTCTCTTTCAAACCGTTCAAAAGTTATGGGTATGCATGCCAACATCAGCCGCAGGTCACGAGAAAAATAATTGGGTAAAAAAACTTTTTGCACAGCTCTGCCCGCCATGTTCTGCTGCATGTCTGTGAGTGAGATCAATGCGCTGGTGGAATGAATCACAAAATGGCAGACGATTCTGTGGGGTGGAGCAATCCATGTAGAGAGGGGGGTTCGCCCAGCATTTTGCGATTTTTAGTCAGTAAACAGACCCGGATACGATCAAACACCCCTGCATGGCTCCCGTTGGACTATCCCGCATCTAAAAATGTCTCATACGAGTAAATCGGCCTTACCAAAGTCACATAGACACACATTATGAGCCATTTATTGTTATGAATGACAGATATGACACATCATAACTGCTCAAAATTATTCAAAATGGTGTCAAACTGATTTATTAGGATTTATTAGAAAATATGTTGTGGGGACATGTAAAACGTGTTGTTCTATGACTGTGGCGTGGTTTTAGGCTTGCAGCTGCATTATTTAAAAAAAAAAAAATGTTCAATACAAGTGCTTTTTTTCAGGCGAACCTAGAAATTTTTCAATTTGAGCTGTGCCATAAGTGTATCAGTTATTAATCAGTAACATATACACAATATTTACACAATTCAACACATCTCACAAGTGTTACCAGTATTCTAGCATCAAAATTATTAAAATAGACCTTGTAGTTAGAGCTCGGGACTCTCTTGAGTATGGCTATGCAATTTTCGAGCAGAGGCCTAAAAATAGGGCTAGGGTCCTATGAGTTAAGATTGTGAGACTTTTGGGCCTGTTTGCCTTAGTTGAATAGTTGGACAGATACAATGGAGTGTGAAAGGAAATAACGAGAGAGAGCCTCAGTTTGCGGGTCCACCAGGACGGCCTGCATCTCTTTCTGTGGGCTGGCTTTTGCATTGACACTGGAGCCGCGTTATCTGAGTTATCTGAGATATTTGCTGAGAGGATAATCAGCAGTTGTTAGCATTTCGTCATGTCATCTTGACACTAATTCCACTGAGGCCTCCCCACTGTGGAACAGTGTCAAAATGGAGACTGCGATAGTCCCTGTAGATCATAATCATCACATCTGTGTCACCGTCGTCCTGTCAGTGGTGTCTCTCTGCGGTAACACGAGAGCCAATCAGCTGACGTGAAAGGTTTGAGTTTCCCTGAAAAGCATGAGGTGGACAGTTAATCATGAAGACAGAAGAGCTGCCTGTCAGAATTAAAGCCGCTCTCAGACACAAAGACAAGAAGGCCCTGTGTCGCTCTGTAACCTAAGGCTGAATGCTAATCTAAAGATCCACCTCTTAAGCACAAGCATGAGTGCAAGTATTGACAGGCATCTTATAGCACATTTTCTACTCTGCTGGCTAATGTAATGGAAGACAGGTGATACTGCTGTCCTTAGATTTGCTGAGTGTTTGCTCTTGGAGCCCCCCATCAGCGCCCTGTGGTCCCCCCAACTATAACGTTGAATACCAGATTTACATGACTACTTAGCAGAAAAACGTTAAAAGAGAAGAGGCAGGACATCGAGCCGTCCTCTGCCTCTGGTCAGCCACACTGTTCATCATGTCCACAACTCCATCCACACAACAGAAAGATAGAAACTCCTTCATCATATGATGTGTCTTTGATTAGACTTTACATTAAAAATACTAGAAACAATACACAGTGTAGTCCAATCTAGCAACAATATGACATCCAACCTCAAACTCCAGAGTGATTCCTTCAAATTACACACCAATGTACCAGAGAGCCGAGGCAAACAATACAAGCTTGTATTGGACATAATGCAGAAGACAAAAGCCCATTGATGCACACATTTCAAGTAATGTGGAAGACAACCTTGAATCAGTATTATTAATAGGGCCCGAGCAACCGACAATGTCGGGCCAGCGAGGCCCTATTCAAATTGTAGGAATTATTATTAGGGCCCGAGCAACCGACAACGTCGGGCCTGCGAAAGCCCTATTGAAATTGTAAGGGTTGTTATTATTATTCTGATTTATATTTTTCCGGGGATGGAGCTTGTAGGGGTACTTGCCATGCATGAAAACTCACGAATTTTGGACACCTGTCAGGTCTGGTGTAAAAACTCTGCTGCCAAAATTTGCATATTTGAGTGTAAAAAAATGGCTCTCTAGCGCCCCCTACAGCAACGCCCCTAGGCCAGTAGGTCCGATTGACTTACAATTCAGCACACATGTCCACTTGAAGTAGATCTACAAAAAAGCCTCTCAGACCCCTAAGCTCCGCCTACTTAGATTTTCCGCCATATTGAATTTAGTGAAGAACACATATTTGCAAGCTCATCCTACATGCTGAGTCTGATTGCTACCAACTTTGCTGTGGATCATTATTGGATCTAGATCATCAAAACTTATCAAAAGCTTTTTGATAGCTCTTAGCGTTTACAAGATATGGACCAATAAACTTCTTAGGGGCGTGGCTTAATATCAATACATATAACTTCTCAACCGTTTGTCCTACAATTCCAAAATTTGCAGCATATGTGCACATCGCATGCTGTAACATACCCTGAGATTTGTTTTGCATTCAACCGCTAGGGGGCGCAACAGCAAACCCGCGAAGTTGTGCTTTTTGTCACTTTTTGCAGATTTCAGCCTTCATATTTTAACGAACTCCTCCTTGAGAATTTATGCAATTAACTTCTCCTTTGGTCAGGATGCTCTTAAGACCTTTGTGATTAAAAGTTATCAAAATCGCGCGCTTTCATCGAAGAACCTTGACGCGGCGTGGCGGCCATTTTGCCTCATTGTTTTTGAAAAAATAAGTTCTTATGAGTTGTTATAATTCCAAGGTACATTATCCAATCCGCACAAAACTTCTTAGGCATGATGCTACTTCAAGTTTGAACATAGTTCAATTGAAAAAATTTCAATAACTCATAGCGCCGCCTACTGGCTAAAGGAAATGTCATATTTTATACTTTTCTTTATTCCTCCTAGCCAGGTGACCTGATGAGTCTCAAATTTGGTACGGATAGCCTTAATACATTGATGATGAATGATCATGAATATTGTGCGTTTTTGTTTAACGCTGTTGCCGTGGCGATGCATCGTTCGCCATGAAAAAGGAAGCTGATGGTTTAGTAACTTGGGATGCTCAAAAACCCATGGAACTTTGTACATGTGTCCTAGGTCATAGGAAGACATAGTGTATATGGGCTTTTGGCTTGTCCGTTTTAAATTGCCTCGATAGCGCCCCCTACAATATTTCAAAACAGCAGCCCCAGCGCTACGTTTGAGCTACATATATGAAACTTGATAGGCAGATGTATCCTATGGAGACTTAAATATAAATGTCTTCGGACCATGCTCTAAACCCTACCGGAAGTCGTCCAGTTTCATTTATGTGTCACTTTTCAATAGATTTTGGCCTATTTCTAGTCGCTCTACTTTAACGAACTCCTCCTAGGGACTTCATCAGATCCACTTTAAATTTTGTCAGTACCATGTCAAGACCATTGTGATTAAAAGTTATCAAAAGCTTTACGTTTGACAGAATCGTTTAGCTGTAGCGCGCGGCTACTTTACGTGATTCCTCATGAAAAAAGCTGATGTAACTCAGCTGGACATGTTCCAAACAGTCCCAAACTCCACATGCTTGATAACACTCATGGCCTGAGGATGTCTACAAGCTAATTTTCACTAATACTCACAGCGTCACCTGCTGGCGAAAGGAAATCTGCGTTTTCTGACAAACGGCATCCGATTTACATTACTTTTACACAATGTGGTTTACATTTGACACAGAGCTACATGATGCATGTTTGCACGTGTTCTGTAGTGCCAGACAGCAGATACAGGAAGCATCGGACTATTTGCAAAGCATCATTTCCAGCATCAGGCGGTCCACGCGGGATTAAAAACATCTCGCTCGCGGAAGCACCTTCCGATGGTGGCGGACGTTCTCGAACGCGCAGGCCGGAGTCCCGCCGGCACCCCCGACGCCCTGCAGATTGCGAGGGCCCGTTCATCGCTGCTCGCAGCTTTAATGTTAGAAAGCGATTGTCCTCTTCAGCCTTTTGTATTAAAAGAACCTGACACAATGGATCTTCTGTTGTGACATGATTAATGGGAGGAAAGAAGAAGAAATGTTCTTACACCACAAGTTCAATCCAAACACAAGCTAGAGTGGAACTAATATATACATGTATACATATACAGGTGCTGGTCACATAATTAGAATATCATCAAAAAGTTGATTTATTTCACTAATTCCATTCAAAAAGTGAAACTTGTCTATTATATTCATTCATTACACACAGACTGATATATTTCAAATGTTTATTTATTTTAATTTTGATGATTATAACTGACAACTAAGGAAAATCCCAAATTCAGTATCTCAGAAAATTAGAATATTACTTAAGACCAATACAAAGAAAGGATTTTTAGAAATCTTGGCCAACTGAAAAGTATGAACATGAAAAGTATGAGCATGTACAGCACTCAATACTTAGTTGGGGCTCCTTTTGCCTGAATTACTGCAGCAATGCGGTGTGGCATGGAGTCGATCAGTCTGTGGCACTGCTCAGGTGTTATGAGAGCCCAGGTTGCTCTGATAGTGGCCTTCAGCTCTTCTGCATTGTTGGGTCTGGCATTTCGCATCATCCTCTTCACAATACCCCATAGATTTTCTATGGGGTTAAGGTCAGGCGAGTTTGCTGGCCAATTAAGAACAGGGATACCATGGTCCTTAAACCAGGTACTGGTTGCTTTGGCACTGTGTGCAGGTGCCAAGTCCTGTTGGAAAATAAAATCTGCATCTCCATAAAGTTGGTCAGCAGCAGGAAGCATGAAGTGCTCTAAAACTTCCTGGTATACGGGTGCGTTGACCTTGGACCTCAGAAAACACAGTGGACCAACTCCAGCAGATGACATGGCACCCCAAACCATCACTGACTGTGGAAACTTTACACTGGACCTCAAGCAACGTGGATTGTGTGTCTCTCCTCTCTTCCTCCAGACTCTGGGACCCTGATTTCCAAAGGAAATGCGCCACCGTTGCCATAGGTTTTATACAAAGTGACAAGTGACACATTTAGTGAGTTATTTGGGGGATCAGGAAAAAATATATTTGAATGAATTGCCATGCATGCTGCTCAGGGTGATCACAGTCTCCTTCTGTCCTCTTGCTCCTGTGAGCAGACAGTCAGCGTGTGTGGGGCAGGAGGACGCCACTCGCTGCAGGAATGGGAGGAGTAGTATAGAGCTTCTATGGTTAGGGTGACACCCTCACTCTGGACTTAAGTGGTGCACTATATTATAATAACTCACAGAGCTGTCATTCCCATTCAAAGGTTATGTTGAGGATTTTTCTTTTAAATCTAATTCAGCAAAGTTGTAAAATGCTTCCATTTGTGTCAGAGTACAATATAGAATGTAATATCAATGAATCAGTCAAAATTAATTTTCATGGCAATGTTGACAAAATTGCATCGTCACAGATCACTTCACAGACCAGCAGCTCTATTCTATATATGAGATGAGAGCTGCAGGCGTGCTACTGTATGAGCATCAGCACCAGACAAAGTGCTACAGCTGTTTAAACCTCAGCCGGCTGTTCATCTCAGGTTCCTCGACCTCTATACCTGAACTCATCAGGATTTAGGTTATGGATCTTGGTGAAGATGATGATAATCCTATATGCACTACTCACACCTTTACATTTTTGTCAATAGATAATGATCGATAAATAGCTTTGCATAGATACATAAGTACATCCTTTTAAATAGATAATGAATAGTTGTGCATTCCTTTTACAGGACAGCTGCTCTACGTGGTGTGCTACCAGAGCACCCCATAGATAACTAGAAAGGTGAACTCAGTAGAGTGTAGATCTCTGTACTGTGTGCAGAGATCCAGCACACAGTACAGCAGTGGTCGTGGTAGGTCCACTTACATAGGAGCAGCAGCTGTGAGGTGCTCAGCAGTGTGTGTGCTGGTAGTTCCGTTCACCAAACAGCGTCCAAAACGATAACAGTGAGAAAATGTTTCTGCCCCGCTGTATTCAAAGGATGTGACACAATGAATCTTCTTTGCTCACGTTTTCTTTGGCTGTGTTGTGAACTGTTCTTTTGTTTCCTGTGGGACGGCTGCTCAGGGAGTGTTTGCTGCACTCAGTGGTTGTTCTCAACTTCAGGAGCAGAATTAAAAAATAAAACACACCTATTACCAACAGTAACCCAAGGCCATAGTGGAAGTACTCCGATTCTCTTCTTATGTAAAAGTAGCTTAATGACAAGTAAATCCCTTCTTTCAAAATCCCACCTCAGTAAAAGTACAGTAAAGTATTATAAGCAAAATAAACTTCAAGTATTAGCAATAAAAGTACTGGTTTTGTCCCTGTGATGGATATCTGATTCTATGAGACGTGTAATGTTAATACCAAAGCATCAATGTTCATCACCGTTGTTGTGCTCTAGCTGGAGCTACTTTTTAGGTTTAGCCAATGAACAACAGCAGTGTGCAAACTGTTTCTGCCCCACTGTATCTCTGGAGGTCAGAGATCCACTCGACTGTGTTATCACCGATTGAGTGTGGTGAGTGAGGAGTCAGCAGGCAGTCAATGCAGTATAAAACAAGCCATAAAAGATGTTCTGACAAAGTGTGAGTCACTGCAAACACGATGGTCCTTGAGCATGCAACCAAAACTGGCCATACAAAATAATATGCAGTTTGCTGCAGCAGATAAAACGGAGGTGCACGGTAACTCAGTCACACACACAACCTGGTACAGAATAATATATGATTTCATTCTTCTCTGATATGTAAATAGTTTGTTTGAGCTTCCCTCTCACTCTCTCTCTGCATCATTCCTAAAGTGTCCTATACTGTGAATATTTAAATTGTTTGTTTGATGTTATCCCTCCCTTTTTTAGATTATAATTATGTTTACTTCAAATATACAGCATCCTTGTTGAGAGTTTGCGATTATTTGGCTCAAGATTTCTTTATCTACCTTTTCTATGGCTTTAGGTGATTTCTCCCTCGCTGCAACCGACACAACCATCAGTCGAGTGAAGTTAAGCAGAGCATTTCCTGTCCATGAGGTACAGTAGCCTACTGTTATTTTGACTTGTAAAAAGTGTGGACAGTAGTGTGACGGTAGCTCTGCGTAGCTCTCGCCGCGTCCCCATCACTTAGAGACAGCTTTGCACTGTTAGTGTCTCCCTACTCCAGGATACATCACACTGAAGTGCTGGGGAGTCCGAGGTGGTGAGGTTGTGCATGGTCTGTAAAACAATGAGCTAAAATAGTCTAAAAGGCTCTGCAGAGCCGAAGGGAACTGCAAAGGTGGATGATAGTTCTTGTTACTATGAGTGAGCCGTTTCACATGAGACATGTAGTTTTCCTCTGCTAACAAGAAGATGTGGAATGTCTTCCAGTAGTTTGTGAATGATGTATACACACAAAGCTTACCCTTCAACCCTGCCTCCAACAAAATGACATTTCCCAAACAGCTTGACTGCATTCTCAATTGAGTTTCTTCGTATTTTCTTCCGTGTTTTTTGCAGGTTTATAAACTTGGTTAATGTTGTAAATTGACTCAAAACTAAACAAAAAGGCAACAAAAGTACTCTGCTAAAGGTGCATAATACAAGCATTTCAAAACAGTGCATCTCTAATCTGATCATCAAGGATTAGTGGGTTGCATGGGGACTATTATGATACATAATCTACGTCCCACTCTTCTGCAGCGGCAGTGCTGTGTGATGAGGGAAGATATTTTCCCTCCTTGTTTTATTACATGTGGCATTTACGTTTCTTGAAAGGTTATCTGCTTGTGGACCTTGGTGTCTCACTGGGATATAGATATAGATTCTATGAGTTTAGGCGCAGCACTCTAAACTGTGGTTCCCTATAACTCCACCTAACCCCGCCTGCAGAATGAGTACATTTATCTGTATTGTTTGTAGTCCAATTACCACATTTTCTGTTTGTCAGTTCAGTGAACGAGTGACTGAAGTCAGGTTGATTGTGTGAGGTGAGATGTGAAGGACAGCTGACAGGTGATGGTCAGTGAGAGAGGATCTGGATCTGGATTTGTTAAACTTCCTCACGGAGAACGTTTGTTCACATATGGAGGTCGATCCAAAGAGAAGCAACATCTTCTGAGCGTGTTGCTTTTGCAGCTTAGCTACAAAGCCTCAGAAGTCCGTGCCGCTCTGCATCACCAACACATTGCAGTGACGCTGCTGCTCGCACACATTCACTAACGTTCTAGCGTATTTAAGAAAAAAACCCGCAACAGTTGCCTTCAAAATAAAAGCAATGCATCTGTATTCTGTGCATGATGTACGCTTATTTACATTTTATTCCTAATTCCTTATTGACGTCCCGCGGGCCGGTCGGAGACAGCCAAAGGGCTGGGTATGGCGCGGGGGCCGTACGGTGCCCAGGTCTGGTCGACAGTATACGGGGAACATGAATGAAGCGGTAGAGCTTCTGAATGAAAGCAGCATAAACCAACACAGCTGACACAAAGCAAGCATTTCCTCCTTTCTCATGATTCAGACTCATTCTCCTTCCACTGAGGAATCATTGCCTTTTCACGTGTTCTTACTTGTCAAAAAAGAGAGTTGAGATCCCAGAAAAGCTGCCTTAAATGAAGGAATACAGTTCGATAAGGAAGTAGGCTAAAGGGACACAAAGCATATAATTAGTAAAGGATGAAATCTAATAATCATTTTAAAGCAAGTGTGTATAACATAAGAATTATGAAGTGATTTAACAAATGTAAAACTGATAATAATAATGTATGTGTATCTGAGTAAAGTGAAGTCTGTGTGTGTGTGGAAAGAGCTGACATAAGCAGGGTGGGGGCCTTAAAGGCTGAGATCATAACAGATGTTGGGGTGTTGTCCGAGCACATACATGGGTGTAACCTGACACACGCTCGAACATTGAGGAAGTGAGACCATCCACAGAGGGAAGTTAGGTGAATTCCAGAACACACACACACAGAAAGTTGGGTGTTGTCCGCAGCACACACACATAATCAATGATGTCATGTAAATCACATGCCGAGTGAGGGAGTGTTGGGGAGGAGGGGGGAGAGGGAGCTCAAAGTGTTATAAAAAGAGACTTGCAAACAGCAAGACGGGATTCAACGCGGGAGCCACCCAAGTGCTCCACGGAGGAAACACTGGACCTCGCTCGACAGCCGCATCGGAGGACTTCGTCTCTGTTCACGGAAAGAAGACAGCCGTTCCTGGACAAAGATTGAAAGACAGAGATTTTCCTCTCCCCCCTGTTTGACTTTAACAACCGGACAACAGATGGATGCAGCCGCCCTAAAAGACTTTTTACTGAGCCTGAGGGATCGCTGAACGGACTTCGTTGGCTGCGCAGGAGGAGCCGAAGGTTCGGCCGGACCTTCGCTCCTAACAACCCCAAAGGGACTTTTTACCACATCGTGAATCCAGCTCCACCGAGCCGCCTCGGCATCGAAAACTAATGAGTATAACCTAAGAAGAAATTGTAACCTGATCGAATCAAGTATAGTATTATTTTATGTGAGCTGTAGCTGTGCACCTGCTAATATCCTGCAATAAATATCTAATCTGCATTTAAAGTAAATTTCTCAAGAGAATTCATTTGCTGGAGTAGTAGAAGTTCCTCGTGGCAGTAAAAGGTTAAATCTATTGTATGTTTAACAACAAGAGTTCTTAATGGTTATCCTAGTGACCGGTCCACTTAAAACAGTCCCTTACGGTTTTAGTTGTAATGCTAGCCGTTAAAATCTAACCTGGCAATTTACCAAGAGCCCGGATCCAGAAGAGGAAAGCTGCCATAACTGATGCGACTAGGTAGAAGCGCCCGGCCAGGGTGGCCCCTCGGCCGAGTGCACGTTACCAGTGGAAGCAGGGTAGACGTCAGGAGTAACGGTAGTTAGCAGAAGCCAGGCGAGTTTCCTCGACAGAACACCAGCTCGCCAATCTTTTAATAGAGAGCTGAGTCAGTAGGTAGCCCCGTATCGGGCCTGAGAACCCCCCGGATCTAACAGCTGACACAGAGCAAGTATTTCCTCCTTTCTCATGATTCAGACTCATTCTCCTTCCACTGAGGAATCATTGCCTTTTCATGTGTTCTTACTTCAGATATATTGTGTTAGACCTTCAACGCCTCAGCACTCATCTGCAGCCCCATACCTAGCCCTGCAACTTCATCTGAGGCAAATGTATTATTAACATGACAAAAGCTCTGTGGCCTCTCACTGCCCTTCCACTCATTAGCATTTATATAGACGCTGGACGCCACAGCAGACTGCTGTACAGCTTAATTCAGAGCAGCATGCTCAGAACTGACAGGGCGAGGGAAACAGCATGAAACTAAATATTGATGGATAATGGAGGACGTGCAGAAGCCTGTATTGTCTGATGGGGATGTCATGCCGTCTCTAGAAGTATAGTTTTGGACCTGATGTAACAGCTGATGAGCACTTGGCTACTCTGCTTTGTTTCGTAGAAGCAAATCAAAGGAGACAGGCTCTGTTGAACATATGAAATAATAACACTGGTATTACCCTAAATCAGCTCCAAATAATCTTCATTCATGCCAGCATTGGTTCTGTTCGAGCTTCTTGAGATTGGTGTTGACATTAAAGGGACTTGTTTTCCCAACAGCAAGACAAATGTTGCATACTTCTTGCCAGCGTTAGTTCAAAGAATGAGACAAGCAGTAGGAGCCGTGTTCACAAACACTGAGAATACGTTCAGAGATCTCATGACTCCTAGCTTTGTAGATTTTTAGGAAACTTCTTAGATCAAAATCTCAGCGAGGAGGTGACAGACACTTATTGCCCTTATTGAGGTTTTGTTGAGCCCATTGCTAGGTATGATGCATTCTTTTAAAAAGGTGTGAATGGTTGATCCAAAAAAAAAGAGAAATGCTCTCTTAGTTCAAAGGGGCACAGATTGGAGAGTGACATAGATGGGCCGAATCATAGAATGTGCTATCCATTTAGACATAGTGAGAACTATTCTAAGAAACAAACATCTCTGTTGAAAACGACACAGGCCTATAGAGCAGCCTACACAATGTTTCAAAACAGTGCAGTTTCAATACTTTATTGATCTGATGTTGGGGGGGGAAATGGCTCAGCTTTCATCAGCTTCTGTAATTGCTGTTCAGTCTAAAAAAGAAGCAGCGTTGGTCAACTTGGTAAACCAGTGAACACTGTTGCACTGTTCCAGTTGCCAATTATCTTACTGTCGTGATTTCTTTCATTTCTGGCATTATAGCGTTAATGCGCTAGGGTGGGAGAGGTAAGTGCATCTCTCATGAGATCAACCACAGACATTATCCTTGCACGATCTAATCTGTAGGATTTCGTTAACTCAATGTCAATCAGCATTTCTCCTGCCTTCCTGTCTTTCCTGCCTCTTCTACTGGAACTCTTAATCCTCTTAAAAGTCCTCCTGCCAACTCCGAACCCATTTTCACCTTAGCAGTTCTCTTAAAGTCTAAGATGTTTTGTGACTAACTTCTTTACTGTAAAGTGAAATTCTTCGAAAACATTATAATTCAAAATATATATAATGCCAACGCATGAACTCGGTAAAGCATATGTACCTTTCCTCCTTTTACCCTGCCTGGGAATAAAGACAAAAACATCCAGCTCTATAAGCCTCCAAGCATCCAAGCAAAGGCTGGCTAACCAGCTCTGCAGTTGTCACATGTGTAGGAGGCAGAGTGGTAGTATCGGACGGGCAGCTGCCACAAACCCCAGCACCTGCATCCATCCATGGAGGTAGGCGGTCAGTGGGCAAATCGCTGTTTGTGACGCTTATGCAAATTTGAAGTGGGCGAATGCATGCTCATGATTGGAGGAGAGTATTACCCATAGGGTCCAATAGTTTATGTGGGTTAGAACAACACCAACTCTCTCCCCTCTCTGTGCCTAGCAGCAGCTGCTTGTAGCGGGGTATTGAATTTTCAGTTTATTTCAATCCAATTGTATTTGTATAGCTCAATATCACAAATCACAAATGTGCCTCAGAGGGCTTCACAATCTGTACAACATAATCCCCCCTCTGTCCTTCACATCGTGAAACCGCAGGGAGAGCAACAGGATGGGCCAAAGTGCAACAGATGTCATCTGTACAGAATTAATAACACAATCAAACCTATGACAGAAATGATGCATATAATGAGTCAATTTGGAAGTAATATAGCACTTATAATAGCATGAAAAATAATAATAGCAGCAGTGGATATTATAATATAGAATAATAGAAATGTGATTAATAATAGCAGTGGGTGTCAGCAGGGCCACGGCAGGAGCCAGGACCAGGGTCCAGATATAACCACGATCCACGCAAACCTGTGAGGAGAGAAAGCACAAAGACTCTGAGGAAGAAGCAACGTTAATAACATTAATGTGGCATGAATGGGATCATAGGAAGTCCTGCCTGAGCCAGCTCTTTCTATAAGCGTTATCGAGAAGTGTGTCTTAAGCCTTCTCTTAAATGTGGTGATGTCATTAGATCATTTATTTCGGGAGTGTTCAGGGCCAAGTACAATAACTTCAGTCTGAGTTCAACATGAGGACGTTGCAGGTCATCCAGGAATTCTTAAGGCATGTTTGGAGTTCAGCTAACTGGTTAGTTCTGTCTGGTTTGATCGATAGATATAATTGAGTACCATCTGCATAACAATGAACGTTTATAGTGTTTTCTGATAATATTGCCTAAAGGAAGCATATATAAGGTAAATCAAGTTGGTTCAAGCACAGAACCTTGTGGAACTCTGTTACTAACTTTGGTGTTCATGGAGGTTTTATCGTTTACATACACAAACTGAGATCGATCTAATAAATAGGACTTAACTAGCTTAGTACGGTTCCTTTAATGCCAATCAAATGTTCTAGTCTCTGTAACAGGATGTAATGGTCTATGGTGTCGAAGTCCTTTGTCTGATGCAATTAGAAGGTCATTAGTTATTTTCACCAGAGCTGTCTCTGTGCTATGATGCTCTCTGAATCCTGAATTAAAACCCTTAAATATACCATTGCTGAGAAAGTGTCACGGGAGTTCACGGGTTAGGACCCAATCGCAAGACCACAGGAGACAGAAGTTGATATAAACAGGTTTTATTTTGAAGGTGTGTGAAGGTGTGGAGCCCGTGGTCCGACACCAGAGAGTAGGCAGATCGACGGCGTGATGTCCCGTGGCTCGACACCGGAGAGCTGGCAGCTTGACGGCGTGTGTTGTCCGCTAACACAACGGAGGGCAGAGCGGCGGTGTGTAGTCCGTTAACACAACGGAGGGCGGAGCGGCGGTGTGTAGTCCGTTAACACAACGGAGGGCGGAGCGGCGGTGTGTAGTCCGTTAACACCACGGAGGGCACGGGGGATTCCCGGACCGACGGACACCGGAGGCAGGCGCTCGAGGCAGAAGATGCAATGGGGTTGAAGCGGGTGAAAGACAGTACGACCTGACAACCCCAGACTGCAGGACCAGAGTTTATATAGTGCCAGGGAAAGCGTTAGTGGGACATGAGTCTGGTGTGTCAGCCTGCAGGAGGTAATCGGCTGGAGTGGCTGCAGCTGTGTGGCCATGGGAGGTGTCTGGTCTGACAGGGATCCTGACAGTACCCCCCTCAAGGAACGGATTCCAGACGTAGCTACACCGTCCAGAACAACAAACAAGGGTGGGCGGAGGGGGTCCGGAGGAGGGACGTCCCAGCAGATACAAAGCCAACCAGGGTGGGTGGAGGGGGTCCGGAGGATGGGTGACTGGATCTGACCAGCCACGCGGCCGCAGAAGAGCTTCGGCCACAGGTGCTCCGGCGGACGGCCAAACTTGCTTCGGACACGGGTGCTCCGGCGTGCTGGACTCGGACTCTCTGAGTCGGGGCTCCGGGAAATAGGATGCTGGTCCAGCGGCGGCAGGAACTGGAGGTCGCTGCAACCCGAAGGTGGCGGCAGGCACTGGAGGTCGCTGCTGCTCCGAGACGGCGGCAGGCACTGGAGGTCGCTGCTGCTCCGAGACGGCGGCAGGCACTGGAGGTCGCTGCTGCTCCGAGACGGCAGCGGCGGCAGGCACTGGAGGTCGCTGCTGTTCCGAGACGGCAGCGGCGGCCGGGACTGGAGGTCGCCGCTGTTCCGAGACGGCAGCGGCGGCCGGGACTGGAGGTCGCCGCTGTTCCGAGACGGCAGCCGGGACTGGACGTCGCTGCTGTTCCGAGACGGCAGCGGCGGCCGGGACTGGAGGTCGCTGCTGTTCCGAGACGGCGGCGGCCGGGACTGGAGGTCGCTGCGGTTCGGAGACGGCGGCGGCCGGGACTGGAGGTCGCTGCGGTTCGGAGACGGCGGCGGCCGGGACTGGAGGTCGCTGCGGTTCGGAGACGGCGGCGGCCGGGACTGGAGCTGGCTGCGGCGCAGAGGCGGCAGGAACAGGAGCTGGCTGCGGCGCAGAGGCGGCAGGAACAGGAGCTGGAGTTCGCTGCGGCTCCGAGGCAACAGCTAGATATGGTGTCGGCCGGAATGCCGTCCGAATACGGGGAGCCGGAGTTGGCCGGACCGCCGAGTGTTCCGCTACGCCTTCTTGGCCCCGTCTCCGGCTGAGAAGGTGCTTAGCCACATAATTGGAGGCCCCGGAGGATCAAAAACTCTCCTCAGATCCTCCACAAAGTCCACAAAAAGCACAGCATTTGGCCGATCAACACTTAATGTTCTCGCGGCCCAGTCCAAAGCCCTTCCCCGCAGTAATGCAACCACGTAGGAGACCTTGGACCCGTCCGAGTCAAAAGTCTGAGGCTGACGGTCAAATACCCGTTGGCATCGCAACAGGAAGCCCTGGCACTTCCCCAGTGTTCCGTCATAGGGATCTGGAGCCGGCACGGGGGATTCCCAGACCGGCGGAGCAAGGACAGGAGGGAATAGTGCGGGTGCTGGAACTGGTGGAGACTTGACTGTCCGGGCTAGTTCCTGCACGAAACAGCTAATCCGAGAAACTTCAGCGGCGAAACTTCTTATCTCCTCCAGCAGACTGTTATGCCTGTACGGCGTAGCTGCTCCTGTCGTTGCTGGGTCCATTATGGTCAGGTCGTTCTGTCACGGGAGTTCATGGGTTAGGACCCAATCGCAAGACCACAGGTGACAGAAGTTGATATAAACAGGTTTTATTTTGAAGGTGTGTGAAGGTGTGGAGCCCGTGGTCCGACACCAGAGAGTAGGCAGATCGACGGTGTGAGTCCCTTGGCTCGACACCGGAGGGCTGGCAACTTGACGGCGTGATGTCCCGTGGCTCGACACCAGAGGGCTGGCAACTTGACGGCGTGTGTAGTCCGCTAACACAACGGAGGGCGGAGCGGCGGTGTGTAGTCCGTTAACACCACGGAGGGCGGAGCGGCGGTGAATAGTCCGTAAACACAAAGGAGGGCACGGGGGATTCCTGGACCGACGGACACCGGAGGCAGGCGCTCGAGGCAGAAGATGCAATGGGGTTGAAGCGGGTGAAAGACGGTACGACCTGACAACCCCAGACTGCAGGACCAGAGTTTATATAGTGCCAGGGAAAGCGTTAGTGGGACCTGAGTCTGGTGTGTCAGCCTGCAGGAGGTAATCGGCTGGAGTGGCTGCAGCTGTGTGGCCATGGGAGGTGTCTGGTCTGACAGGGATCCTGACAGAAAGTTACACAACTGATTCGCAACTGCTTTCTAAACGATGTTCGAGATGAGGTAAGGTTAGAGATCAGTCTATAGTTAGCCAAAACATCTGGACCGAGAGTGGGCTTCTTAAGAAGAGGTTTAATTACAGCTACTTTGAAGGACTGAGGTACATGGCCTGTTAGTAAAGACAGGTTGATCATATCTAATAAAGTCGTGCTAATTAACGGTAGCACTTCTTTAAGCAGCCTAGTCGGTATAGGGTCTAAGAGACAGGTAGAAGCTTTAGACGTAGACATTGTTGAAGTCAGTTTGTCAAGGTCGATGGGAGTAAAACCATCTAAACATATATCAGGGTTTACAGCTGTTTCTATGGTTACTCTATTTGTGGAAAGATCGGTGCTAGTCGAGGGCAGTACATTGTTAATGTTCTCTCTAATAGTTATAATCTTATCATTGAAGAAGTTCATGAAGTCATTGCTACTGAGGTCTATAGGGATACTCGGCTCACAGAGCTGTGACTCTCTGTCAGCCTGGCTACAGTGCTGAAGAGAAACCTGGGCTTGTTCTTATTTGTCTCTATTAATGATGAGTAGTAAGCTGCTCTGGCATTACGGAGGGCCTTCTTATACGTTTTAAGACTGTCTCGCCAGACTAACCGAGATTCTTAAAATTGGTGGAACGCCATGTGTTTTTCTGATGTTTGCTTTAATTATTTATTAATAATTAACTTGCATCATTGGTTTGTTTTAATGAGTACAAAAATAATCATTATATATCAAGACAAGGAGTCCCACCCAGCAGGACATTTCAGTGTCCATATTCACTCCTGCTGTCCTCTTTGGTTTGATCTCATTAGCACACAGAATGTGCCGCATGTGTTTGGGTTCAGTGTGTTGTAAAGAAAACTCTTGAAGTCTCATATGTATTCGGAACAAATTAATGTGTATTCTAATTTCATCAAATGACATATCTTAGAGCTCTTGTTGGGTTAATTGTTAACTGTGGTGAACAAACGTTATGATAGCTTTATGAATAAATCTTTCTATTCGACTTTGCACATTGTTTATATCAACAGTGTCACCTGATGAGAGAAAACAGAAAGGGGCAGACCTGGTCTCAGAGCAGCAGCTTACATTTCATCTTATTTCCAATAATGAGCATTTCCTCTGCATCTTTGTTGAAGTTGGTGGTGAGTCTGTTTTTTATCTCCGGGGATGTGAACGATGCCATAATGAGCTTCCCCTTTGCATCTCTGTTGTAGTTAAAGATGAGTCTGTTTTTTATGTCCTTGAATTTATATCACCATAATCATACCATTGCCACAGACCTACTGAACTACCTTTAAAGAATGTGGTTGGTGAGTCAATGTCATTGGTCCTTTGAGAAACCTGCATGTGCTGTTTGCTGACTGATGTTCATAAAAAGCCTGCATGAAACTGGAACTTTTGGATTCGTTCCAGGAGGAAAAAACTCATTTAAAATCCCTGCACTAGTTAAATCTGTGCTAATAACTCAAATAAATGGAATTGGATGGAACTCAGCCTTTTACTCAACAGTTTGTCATAAGGTCCAGTCCAAGCTGATATCCCACCCACTGTTTAAGCAGTGATTGGTCGATCTCCCTGTCAATCAACAACTTGATCACTTCATTAATAGTGCTCGTCCTTATAAGAATAAATGAGCCACCATGCTTGTGTGTTATTAGTGGGATTCTATAGGAAATGTCACGTAATAGCTGGCTGTTATTAATTGGTTATGATGCTTTTGTAAGTCATTCATATTAAAGCAGTTGACCCTTGATCCCATAAAGCCAGAATGGTTCGTGTATTAGTGCTTTTCTTGGTGATTTTTCAGCCTTATTTTATTTGGTAGTTCTGAGGCTTTCGTGACATTATAGTTTATGTCAGTTTCCCCGACTAGCTGGGTTACTGATCTGTAATGAGTTATTATATTTGACATGTTCAGAATTTAGATGAAATGCGTTTTGTAACTTGTTATCTCAGCAAAGCAGAATTACACATGTTTATATAATACATTATAAACCTTAAATTATTCACTTCAAAAATCTTCATTTTCAAATAGTTCTGGTTATACAGAAAAGGAAATGTGATCCAATAGATCCATATTTGAAGCTACTGGAATATTTGAGGGGCTGATAAATGGATGGAAGTAAAACAAAAACAGAGAAAGTAGTTTGCAATATGAGACAATAATCACTGATACCACTAACATTGTTTGCACCTACTATACTGCTCCAGGGGCATTTTCACTTGACAAGGGTACAATTTTCATATCACTAATAAAAACACGTGGGGGGGATTTAAGGCATAGGTTGCACCATATCTAATTAAAATCCCTCAGGTTATCAATTCAAATCAATTATTATCTGTTTTATTTGCATGCAATTTGAACTGTTACTCAGGGTCAGAAAATATTGTGACATATTTTGAATTGTATTCTTTTTTTGTGTTACGTTTCTTTTTCTTTTTTTGACTTTCTGTCTACCTACACTAACTGTCCATGTCAACACTCTCCACTCTACATGAATGACACACTCGTGTACACACTACATGCAGAATAAACAGAGTTGCACGTCGGTCTCGTGACTAAATTAGCACCCGAGTCACTTTTACGTAAAAGTCACAATGGAAATCTTACGAGGTCGGACCTGAAGCATTGCTGTGTCGCTTTCAACACAAGTCTGTCAGAATAAAGACTAACATAAATACTGCAGCAGCACAACATGCAGAGAGAGAGACAGAGAGGGAGAACAAATAAGACCTCTTCCTCCTCGAAAAGAGAGATCAAATCTTAATTTATGCTGATGACAAGTCATTCCTTTGATTCATTGTTACAACTATTCCATAAATTGACCACTTTAACTGTCACACATCTATTGTCCACATTTGTTCCTGCTCTCCCTCATTATTAACGATCCATGGATACAGTCGGGAAGTGTTCTTTCTTTTTCATTTTATTTCTAGAGTTTTAATATCTACTATGTCCCGAAATTTTAAGGCATATGTTCATTGGTCAGAGTTACTAATAATTATTATAGCTCTATTTTGCATTATAAAGATCAAAGTTGTGCTTGTATTGTAGGTTTTCCCACACTTCAACATTATTATATTATTATTAGTGCTGGGCAACGATTAAAATATTGAATCGCGATTAATCGCATGGATTTTTTGCGATTTATCGCATTGTTATGGCAAAGTTCAACAATGAATTCAAAAGTAGTGTATTGCGCACTTTTATTTTAAAAGTACTGCTATATGAACAAAAGGGCAATAACATTTGGTTCACGAGATGCAGGCAGCATGTTTTATACTTAATGTGAATATAATTCATACTTTGTTGGCATCTTATTCTGAAAACCGGATGTTAGTCTGAAGAAACCGGATGTTGTCTCACGTTAATCTTTCCGCTAACTTTCAAGGTCCTTCGCTCGCTCCCGATCTGTGCCGTTTAAATGCGTTTACCGTGAATTTCAGCATATAGGTGCACTGACATGTAAGTGTCTGCTGAGTTGACCACGGAGATCTGAGTGTCTGCTGACTTTACCGCAGCGATGTCCAGTAGTCTCCAGGGAGAGCAACAGCTGGTGCAGCTTCTCTTTTTATTTCTGCCCCCCCGACCAGAAGCGGAAGTCGCCTTTTCTCTATGGCAACCCTGAAGGGACATCATATCTCCAATACAAAACGATAAACATGAGACAGTCTGTTACAATAATAATGAATTAAAAATACTCTCCTCTGTCTGGGTGACGAAAGCCATCTCTTTAACAGAAAGATGCAGCCAACAAAGATACATATTTCACTTCTGAAAAAGTTTTAAAAGGAGATGTTCTACTGTATATAGTGTGGTAGTGACAGGAATGATGCAGATGTGGCTCCATAGCTGCTTTGCAGGGATTTCTATAGGATCCTCCCTTCCGTGCAGCTTCACTGCAGCTCAATGATCTGCAATGATAAGCGGGTGTCTGCTGGGCTGTTACAGCCTTCAACTGGTCACACTTCAGTCTTCATCAAGCTGCCCACTACTCATCACAGTTTCCTTACTTCAGCAGCTGCTTCTCTGAAACCTGTTGCTGATCACTTGTGTTTGATCTCCATTGACCATCCTTCCATTGTTATTGAATTCTGTCTAAATGTGTGAGGTTATATTAGGTTTGTAACCATGTTGAAGGGCCAGCAAATACTTCTTATCCATCAAAATGATGGATGTATTGAATTATATAGTCAAAGCTTTTAAAATATGGTCAATGATGGGAATATTTTAGGCTAACGGCACCCTACATAACAATAGGTATACCTGTCTACAGAAAGCTGCACGAGTCAAACCCTAATTAGTGGTTCAGCCCAGAGGCGGTGGTGCCAGCGTGTCACTGAGCAGAGGCAGACATATGTGGGAGGTTAATTGGATGAATAGGCATGTTGTGGTTTCACGGATCAAACCTCTGGAGCCTTGTTTCTATGAGGCTGTGAAAATACATCAAATGCACGATGATTGGTGATAGAAGAAGATAATCTGTTGTCTTTTCAGCATCAATCCCAAATACTGTAGATGCACGTTCACACATACACATGCAAAGTTTTGCATGTTCTGTATCTAGATACATTGCTCATTCACGACCACACAAGGAAGCAGATCCCAGTATATTGGGGGCTTTATTGTGAAATGGACTGTATTTAATTTCAAGCCTCATTAGTGAACAGAGGCAACAAAGCCAGCACGTGGTCACCTTGACCATACGGGCTGTTATGATCGAACACTGACATCATTTCAGAAATATCTGGATTACTTGACTGCAGGTGGGCTTGTGACATGACAAGGCTATGACTCAGGAGAACAAGGGGAGATGTGCTTTCAGACAAGCTTTGTTTATTGGATTGTTATCTATCAGAGTTCACACAGAGCATGAACACATCACCCCGTGTATCTCCAATAAGATGAAGAGGGCCATGCCTCTGTGTAGGACAGCAGGCAGCAGTGTGTGCTGTTAATTTGTCATGATCCTGTAGTGTGAAGGCCTTTGCAGTTTGCATCTTAAAAGGAAAATTGCCACGTTTTTATGTCATATTTACAGAGAAAGCGGATTTCTTTTCTCGCTCTGTCTACATGTTCCGGGATGAATTGCATGTGAGCGGCGAATTTGCTACGTTTCATAAGCTCTCTTAGTTTTCTTAGTCCAAAAGAAATAAACTTTAAAATTTCAATAAAGGAAGCCTTCTCACACCTACACAGAAAGATACAAGCGTACACCTTGTGAGTTGAAGTTTCTCTCTTACACCAAACTAAGAAAGGCTTCATTGCCTTACTCATCGTAAAAACACCCAATTCAAACTTGACAGAAAAAATAAACTCACTTATCACGTCATGATTAGTCTTTCCACTGTTTCAACAATTCAACAACTCTGGTTTGGTCAAAATAAATCCATAATTCAGTTGGATGTCAAAGTATGCTGGCTCTACATGCTCTTCTTCCTGGCTGTGTCTGTCTGCTGGTACGGCTGCCTGCAGAGCAGCCATGCTGCGGTGGCTTGTTGGGCGGCTCTCACTCCATCTTTGGAGGCAGATCATTAAATTAGCAAATTGCAGTGACAAAAATCACCCCAAAATTGCTCTGCAAGGTCTCCACACCACCCCTGTCTCACTGAGGAGGCAACCTTTGATGCATATTTATGCAACCACAGGCTCTCTCTTGTCGTCGGCAGCAACAACAAATACAAACCATGTTGACATTCATTGCAGCAGAATTATTGCGTTTCAGTTGGCATTAGAGGACTACTTCCTGAACACTACATTCAAATGTGCACTGTAAAAATCCTCGTCAATAACATCCTCTACACGCATATTTTGGGATGCAATTTTCGCTGTTGGAAACATAACTAGTTTGCAATGCAAACAAAGAGATGAGCAAGGAAGTCGTGTTCTTGAGTGGCATCTAGAGCACAGCAGCTACCCGGAGAAAGCCAAGTTGAAATAGCTCGTAGCTCTTTGTCTCCAGCAACAGAACTGCTAACAGACGGTGTAGCTGCCAGAGATAAAGATCAGTTGATTGAAAGATTAAAAGAATGCTTCCTTTAAAGAATTAGGTTAGCATGGCTTTGAAAATAGAATCTTTTGTTTTTGTCAAATCATATGACTTGAACTGCACCAAGTTAAAAAAAAATATTTGTGATATTTTGAAGAACAGTTTCAGGTGAATAACCTACTTTTGACAGAAATATCAGAAATAAACTGATAAATCTGAACTTATTGGAGGGTATGGGAAACTTAACATCACGTTTATGACATGTGGAACTGGAAACAGTATCAAGTAAATGTTAGAGAAATCCTTCAAACTATGTATTGACCATAAACAGCTGGGGCCAGTCATTTCAAAGCAGATCCAAAGATTTCTGATCCTGAAGATTCTGATTCTGGTTTGGTGATCCAAACCTACCTTTAATCAGGACACAATGCTACATTTGTGTATTTCAAAATTTAAGGTAGAAATCTGAATTAATTTGATACCAAATTTCAGGATGATTTGGATCCCACCTCAGAGCTGGCTTTGATGTTGATTGACAAATAGCCTAGGCTTCACTTCTTGAGGGGTCCAAACAAGGTTTTTATTGTCCTTTCCATTGTTTTATTTGGCAACATTGCCAACAAAGAAGTACATAGTTGGCCACTACCACAAAATTTCGCAATGTGGTCTCTAACAGAACTATTTGAAGAAGTTGAACAGAAATGAGACTATAGATCATGTGTTGAATCTGAAGCAAGCTTCTTCTTCAGAAGCTGTCTTCTCATCCGTGTCTCCTGCTGCTGAAGTACGGTGAGCTTCTCAGCCAGGAGGAGTTGTGTCGCTGTCCTCTCAGTCTCAGTCTGTGTTCAGTCCCTTACTGTCAGCACAAAGCTTCCGTCTCCATTGCTCCGGCCCACTCACCTCTTCCAGCAGTGGGGCTGTGCTGGTGCTGGTCCCTTTATAAAGGTCCCTTAACAGTCTCTTGTTGGAAAATAAAAAAACAAACATTTACTTTCATATAGATGCGAAAGCTGCACCAACACTTGCTCCTGTCTGATGTTTTTAATTCTATTCAGATCCAGGGGCTGGGATTTGATCACCGTGATCCAATGTGACGTTTGGAAATACTGGAGCAAAGTCAGTGAGATCGTTTTGATCCTTGACCAAGCAAAGGGAGATTTCATTATCCGGATTATTCTGATCCAGATAACAAGTTTTAAAATAGCATCCCCAGGTAACAGTAGCAGAGGAGTCGACCTTCTAGTCTACACTGTTTTGGATTTCTCACAGGGAACCGGTGTTCCTTATCAGACTCTGGGGAATCAGATCAAAGAGCTTCAAGGAGGCATGTTTTCAGTCCAACCAGTTACCCAGAGTGTAAAGGAAGGAAAGCGTACAGGGGGGTAGCAGTCAATCCTCATGCTCATTTGTTTTTTATTGTCGGAAGCAGACAGAGCTCACACTAACAGCACAAACACAAGTCTATGTGTCTTTCGAAGAAAACAAATGGATATTATCTTTTCTTAAAAATGATATGTTTCAGGCTCCATTTTACAAAAATCACCTAGATATTATAGCCATTGCCATGAACAATTATTACACCCACTGAGCTCCCTGTGTGTTAGTGTGAATCTTACTGTCCCTCAGTGTAAATATACTAGAGAGAGCAACAACTGAGTTAAAGAAGTGGACAAGTTGTTATACACAAAGATCAATGGATACAAACGTAGTCAATAAATGATGATGTACATGAAGAGCTGAAAAAATGAGATTTGATCAAATGTTTTTAATGACTTGATCATTAATGATTGATATATGTGTAACCTGCAATCAGTTCTTGGGAGTTGTCATTCAATAGGACCAACACAACAGATTGTTTACATCAATATTTGTTAACACAGGAGTAAAACAGCTCTATAGTTTATTGTTTTTGGATCAGTTTATTTGACAAAATGTTCCATAACTGCACATACAAGCTACCTATTTATCTTTTGCAAGTTATTCTATATATTATATGAATCTACAGCAATTTAATAAAATCCATATATTGTAATAATACCTGAATGAAAAAACCCTCATTTGCTCCCTCTGTTGTGCTACTCTTTAAAAAATGAGCACAAATTAAGTTAAAATGAGGTACCCCTATGTATTGATTCATTGTAGGCTGCTGGTGATTGAGATATCGATATATATATATCTATATATATATCTATATATATATGTAGCTATATATATATATCTATATATCTATATATCTATATATATATATATATATATATATATATATATATAGATATAGATATAGATATAGATATATATATCTCACCAGACCCTGTTCCCTGCATTTGCCGTCTTCACTTTAGACGGACGAAAATGAGAAAAAGCTTTCATTCAATGCTTAGCTTTGGGGGCTGAAGAAATATGGGACAAGATAAAGACACAGAGAAGAGAAAGAGAAAGGTAATGAGAGAGGAAGAGTAGGGACTGCTCACTGTGCCCAGGATACGATTAGCAGGATGTCTCTGTGCTGGTTAACACCTTTGAATGGCCTTTTCACTAGGCTCTGCTCCCCAACATTACCAGTGTTATTGTGTCTGCTTAATTATTCATTTAAGTTCATTTGACACATTATCAATTAAGGGGTTATAAGTGACACAAGCTTGTTTAGTTTGTTTTTTTCTACGTGTTCATTGAGTATTTGTGGTTGTGCCTGGTATGTTGGGGTGGATCAGCCACTCAGCAGCTCAATAAAGGAAACCACAAACATGTTTGCCTAATTATGTCCTCTTGGGGGATTATGTTTAGGGGATTTATTTTTGTCCTCTTGGGGGATTATTTTTTTCATTCTGTTATTTTCCCTGACTCACACACACAGTAATCTGTGTGGAGACATGTCAGGGTGTTGGGTCGCCGCAGTACCGTGCCTCGAGCAGTTAGGTGGGTCGTCCTCCATGTTGATGTGGCCTTCCTTGGTCCTTGGGTAAAAAACGTATCCCCACATTGCTCCTGTAGGCTGTGCCTGCGGTGTATGAATGGGTATGAATAGATATTCCTGAACGGACTACACTGATGGCTACCATGCATAGCGCCTGCCATCAGTGTATGAATGGGTGAATGATGACATGTAGTGTTAAAGCGCTTTGAGTGGTCGCATGACTAGAAAAGTGCTATACAAGTACAGTCCATTTACCATCCATTCATTTACCATTTGTATCATTGCCCAGGAGGTGAACTGGCAACTCTACCAGTCCACAGTCCATACCTGGTCCGTCCCAAGTAGGAAGATAGCTCTGCATTAAATGACATTCTTAAATATCTGGTTTGCTTATTGGTATGGATGTGTGCCCATAGATAGAATGAAACGTCCGTAGTAACTTAAGATTGCTGGTATGATTTAGATGCTAGCTCGGCTTAGCTCACCCAATACTTACCTGAGCAGGTTGTAGGTTGAAGTGAGGATAAGAAAGTAGTAGCCATTCACTGGAGCAAGCCATTAAAAAAGGGGGCAATTGGCAGCTTGCTGTCTTTCTTTTGTTTGAATGTAGTAATATTGAATTTGTTTTTACTAAATATTGTATGAAGGAATGCCTACTCCTGCTTATCGACCTGGTTCTTCAACATCTCTTCTTATATGTTTTTGGTTGCCAAACCACCTGATCTGCCCTTAATGTGAGGTGGTGGCAGTGGTGGACTAGGTCAAATAATTGGCCGATGGGTAATTTGGCCCAGATAGGCCCACCATATTCAAAAGTAAAGGATGGATAAGAAGTTTGCACATGTACTAACTTTTTAATGTAGAAATTGCCTGTTGATTTACAATATATGAATCATCAGGTAATTTCAACATTATAGGCCCTTTTACAGCCAACATCATCATAAATCTGCACGCACATGTTGGCAACGGAAGTGGTGCCTTGCCCCAGGCAGAGTTAACATGCTTTTAACGTTGAATTTAAACTGTTAACAGCATCATAATGTCTGGTTGTTACATGTTGGATTGTCAGAATCGATATTCCAATAGCACACTTAAATTTTACAGGATCCAAAATGTTGGATAGCAACAGGTGTTACCGTCGACAGCATATGCTACACAGGAGTCGTATACCTCATCCATATGATCTGATGATACCTACATATTCTGTCCGTGTTTTCAACAGCTGCAGGCCCTACAAGCAACCACAGACGTGATTGAGTGAGAGTCACCATTCAACTCAAAACTCTCAAACAAATTCTCACTTTATTCTTCCTTTCAGCAAGCCCCGTTGTCATGTAGTGCATGCCGGTTGTGTGCGTTCATGCCCGTACGAGTTAAACCACCAAATATGGCTACTATAAATATTACTCAATTATTGGTTCCAAGTCGATCTTTAAAGTGATTTATGTTTGTAATGCAAAAATGTCAACAGTGCGATATTTATGGCTAATTTAGCTTACTAGTCTTCTGTTATTATGTTTTAACTGTTATACCTTTTGAATATGCATATAATATTGAGTATTGTTTCGTGATTCATTAATACATTCTCAGTGTTTTGCCATGTTGCTGCGGGTCAACAGACAATAAGCTCCGGATGGCATCAAATTTGTGCCATCTGCTTTCATTGCCAAAGGCTTTGGGCATGTGTAGAGTTTTTACTATAACATATTAGACATGTTCATGAGTAGGGATGGATGTATCGATACTCTGGTATGGCTCATACCTCAATACTCACAAGCTACTCACATATTTAGCTAGCCCGTGTCACATGACTGTGCAAATCAACAGAACCTAGCACACATTGCAACACACAGTCGCACACTTCAACATCAAACGTGAGAGCGTGGATGAAGGCAAATCACTGTCAAAATCCGAGAGCGCAAATGAGATCCATGCGCGCGCGAAAATCAAACAGCTGCGCGCGTATTTTACTTTGACGAGCGCTTTTACATCACCCCGAGAGCGAATTAAATTGTAAAAGCGCTCGTCAAAGTAAAATACGCGCGCAGCTGTTTGATTTTCGCTTAATCCCGCTCGCTCGCGAAACTTTTACCTGCTCGCTCCCGAGTAGTTTTTCTTTTTGACAGTAAGTGGGCGGACCCAGTCTCCATTGTATCTCTACATCTAATTGGTTACAATCCTCGTCTTTGGATAAACCGGATATCACTCTGACGCAGACGCTAGGGGGAGATTTTCAGATTGCACTACAGGTCAGGGGCAAATAATGTACATTTTACTGCACGGGTACTTTTACTTTCTGCACTTAAAGTACATTTTGCTGATAATAACATTGACTAAGGTTTTGAATGCAGGTATTTTACTCGTAGTGGATTATTGTTTCACCAGTATGGTATCAGTACGTTTACTGCAGTGAAGGATCTGAATACTTTTTCATCCACTAATTACTTGTCAGTGATTTAACAGTTAATATACAAACAGTGGTCCCGAATCTTGGCTCCAGATCTTTGAGCAGGTCCACGTTGTTGCTCATATTATATACAACTATATTATATCTCTTCTGTAAACACAACAGTATGATTAAATATGATCACATCATGTTTTAATCAATTAAGATCAAAGAGTTTCTTTGATCTGTTTGTCACAAGAGGTTTGAGTATCAAATACGCGCACGGCTGTTTGATTTTCGCACGCGCATGGATCTCATTTGCGCTCCCGGATTTTCAACAGTGATCTGCCTTCATAAGAGTGGCGTGGTACTACTTTACACCTGTAGATAAAAATACCGCAAGATACACCATTTTTTACTATAAACACACAGCAGCACAAGATGCCTCTTCAAATATTTAAAAACACTAAAAGTTATGAGGATTATTATTTAATCATACTACTTAATCATACATACTGGAATTTATTTTTACAACTGAAATTAAAAACAAATCACAAACCCATTTATAAAATGATGAGTACCAGTATCGTTACAAACTGTGATTAAAAAACTATTGATATCGTATTAAATGTAAAAAGATTGTTTTCACCCATCCCCATTTTATTAATTAATGAATAGCAATTATTCAAGTCGATGGTCATAAAACGCAGAATTCATAATCATGCTCTCCTCTTCACCATGTTCGGTCTGTTTGCTAAAAAGAAGGAAGATATTCTTTCCAAATGTGCCACATTATCAAAGGAGGTTTGCTCTTCAGGTTGACAGCCTCGGGAAATGCATCTTGGAAAAAGCACAATCTGACAGAGAGAGTGAAGTGCTCAGAGAAGTCACAGAAAGCACATGAATAGATTAGTGCGTTTGGAACAGAAAAGACGGATGTCTCCAAGTGAAGGCTAAATTCATATTGTCATCAGCCATACAACATCAAAATGACGAAAACAAACAAACACCATTGTACTGTGTATATCTATATATGTTATGAGTAATTCGAAGAAATACTTAGCATTTTTAGAAATGAGCACAAGAGTAAATATTTGACAATATTGTGTATTATATAACGCCAGAGATCTAACCCACATACTGTAGTTCTAAGGCTCAGAGAAAGAAACTGGTCACAAAATTGAATTCCCTTGGATATACCCCAAGCCACAAAGTTAGAAACCTTGGTGTGCTATTTGACTTAGATCAAATAGCACACAGCCTGAACTTTAAAGTTCATGTGGGTATGTACATTTTCATTTTAAAATGATCTTACTGGTTTTTAAACCATATGCAGCACACAGAAAAAAAGACCTTGAATCTCAAGAAGAGACACATCCGACAAGCAGCTGCGGCGCACCTGAGCCGCGATGCTCATACAGGTGGTGTGGCTGCTACAATCTGTTAACATGTGCGCCAAAATGAAAAGCAAGAGGTTCAGAGCAACACATACTCACACCAGTGCATTAAATAACGCAGCCTGGGTCAGAGGCACGCACACACTTCTACTTTCAGTTCCACATGTATGAACAGCAGCCTCTTGAAGTCCTGTGTTTGGATCTGAAAGCTTGTGGAAGTGACATCATTAAAACCTCTTCCACCCCCCACCCCCCTCATTTTGGAGCAAATCCGCCTAAAATGACATACCCAAATTAGAATGGCTGTAGCTTCTGAATCACTCTGACTATATGCATCAATGATGTCTTGCCAGAAAGAAAACTCCCTAAAGTTTCATGTGAAATTGTCAGAGAACCTGTAGGTCATACAGAAGCAGAGCAGTGGGCCTCTGAAGTCAGTAAAAAATTTTAAACTTTCAGTATAAATAACTATCTGTGGCTGTATCTGTACAGGTAAGGGACAATATAGGGCTGTAACTACACTATCATTGAACACCTGCCTCAAATTGGAAGAAGATTGGACAAAGTATGACCATTCTACCATTCTACATGTTTTTTCCATGAAGAGATCCAGGCAGAGCTCTCAAAGGATATTTGGAGACCCATGGTAACCAAATGCTATTCTGACACACTAAAGGTGTTTTTTCCTTTACATTTTGATATATTTCATCAATTGGAGCTAAAATACTCACAAATTTACAATTTACAACTTTTCAATTGATTTTTGGTATTTCCAATGTGTATAACTGTGTAATAACCACTAACAACAATGCAAAATATAACTGCCTCCAAGTAGAGCAGATTTATTGAGAAAGAAAAAAAAAAGGCATCAAACATGAACATCAAACATTTGGCAAAAAAAATATGCTACACGCATCTCTAGATATGTTTTTTTCATGACTTCTGTTGGTCATGCCACTCGATGAAACAGTTCCTTTTTGGAAGAAGGTAGAGGAGGGTGGTGCACTTCCTGCAAATCACAGGGGCCTTGTTCTTGCAAAGAACACATTGCTTTCAACCCTTTGTTGCATGTTCAGTGGGAAAGATGGGTCCACATGTTGCTGGTTTTGAAGGCTGAGAAGGCTTCTGCTTAGTAATTTCTCTGATGAGGAGCTCCCTAAACCTTTTGTGCGTGACTGGGGTCTCTCCATTGTGAATTGTAAGTTGCTTGTAAATGATATAGCTGTTCACAACGGCAATGTCCAACATGTGGTAGAACACTTTTTTTATACCATTTCATTGTTTTATGCAGAACACTGTAGTAGCCTATCAGTGCATCTGATAGGTCCACTCCTCCCATGTAGGCATTATAGTCCTTCACAGCATCTGGGATGGAGACATCAGTTCTGCGGACAACTCCAGCATCATCTTTCAGCCTCCTACTGGCACTGAGACCACTGAAAGCTTGGTGGAAGTTCGATGCCACAGTCACCAGTTTGGTGTCCATCCACTGGACAAACAGCAACCTCTCCACTCGTAGCCATCTGATGTCTCCCTGCTTGGCCCTCTTCCCCAGTTTGTTTTCTTTCGTGGCAGGGAAACCCTTACGGTTCTCATGCATAGTCCCACAAGCCATTATGTTTTTTTTGTCCAAATCTGTCAGAAGCTTGGGACTGGTGTAGAAATTGTCCGTGTATACCTGGTATCCTGTTCCCAACAGTGGAATTTCAAGAAGCCTCATCACAGCAGAGTGGCCCAGTCCATCTGTCAACTGTACCGCTGTCTTCCCCTCATAGATGAAAAAATTCCAGGTGTAGCCATGGACGTCGGCAAGCACAAACAGTTTTATTCCCCACTTTGTTGGTTTTAGTGGTAAATACTGTTTGAAACTTAGCCTTGCTTTTGTGGCTACCATCCTCTCATCTATGGCCAGCCTCTGGTCAGGATGATAGAATGCAAAAAAGGCTACAATAATGTCATCATAAAGTGGCTTGACTTTGAAAAGCCGGTCATACTGTGGAGTTCCCCTTTTCTCTTCATTTTCTTCATCCTCATCAGGGTCACTGAGGTGGAGACACCAGAAGATGACACTGAACCGATTTCGGCTCATGGCTGATGCTGGAAAGCGGAAATTGTACGGCGGTGCTTTCTTCCAATAGTCATCTTTTGTAGGGCACCTCACCAGTCCACAGAAAATGATGACGGACAAAAATATGAAAAAGTCGTCCTTTGTTACAGGTTTCCATCTGAACCTTTTTCCTGCCGCCTTCAGTTTCTGTGCCATCTTATTAGTGTTTGTAATGATAGTACGTACCACAGTCAAGTTGAAGAAAAGCTTGAACAGTTGGAAGGGTGACCATTTTACTGCTCGGCTGATAGTGGGGCCACTTGGATGACGAGGGTGAAAGTTGTGTGGGAGAGGCTGCGTGTCAGGGTTATCTGTCTCAAGGCATTTTACAGTCTCCACTTCCTCTTCACCTCTCCTTTGTGTAGTGGGGGTCTGTGCAGGCTGTGCTGCTGATGAGCTGGATGGGGTCGTTGACACACGTCTCCGACCTGTGCTCAGTGCGGGTGTGGTCAATGGCTTTCCTCTTTGTCTCAAACGTGTGAGCTTCGAGGGGGGTGCTGGATGTGCAGGTCTTCTCTTTGTCCTGGATGGTAGTGGGGGAGGGACTGACGATGATGGCCCTGGTTCACTGAGCCCAGGTGGTTCATCTGTGTCCTCCTCATCCTGACTGTTAGAAAAGTTTTAGAATGAGTTGGTATCACTACTGTAATAATAATTCTATTCACCAATTTGTAGCTCCATGCAAATATAAAAACTCCATGGGACAATACAGTAGAATAACAGTAATAGTACAATAATAGCATGCAAAATACTTGTAGTCACAGATGAAACGCAAACCATGAGTTTCTTTTTTTTCTCGGTTGGGTGGCAGCAGGAGAGGCCTGTGGAGGCTCCCAGTCCTCATCATCTATCTCATCGACACTGAGAAAAAGAATAAACAAGATTATAATTAGTTTATGCAACTTCCAATAAAACTAATTGTTTCAGCTAGACGACAAGTAATAACTACTCAAATTTGGTCAAATGAATAAAACATCCTAAACTCAAGTACATACAATGGATAAATGTGGAAAAATTATGTCTCTCCACCAAAAGCGACTATGTAGCAAACAACACACACAAGAATAGCACAACGATATATAACACATGTGAAACATGAAATAAATATAGGGTAAACCATAATAATCTTACTTGTCTATGGCCGGATCAATCCCACGCACAAACAAATCCTCCTCGTCTGTGGCATAATCCTGGTTACTGTCGGAGGAATCCTGAAGAACCCTTTGCACTGCTTCGAAGTTTTCTTGGTATTTTTAGCCATTGCAAATTGCAAAAACGAAATATCTAGTCGAAGACGCGGTCTCTGTGAGTAGCAAACTTGCTGTGCGTAAAAGCGCATGGAGTTCGCTCGATACGCCTGACTGTATACGCCCCCAGGAAAGCTCAATTTGCATATGCAATACATCGTTAGAAAGCCTGAAGTCTCCTCTAGACGAAGGGCTTGACACGCCTAAACGTATCACTAGCTGTTACTAATGAAATGCAGTCAAACAAAAACGGAGCAAATCCACCTTTTCAGGGCACGGACAAGATAGCTCGGTCTCCTGGCTTCAATACATTACTGTCAGTGAACACACAACGCTGAGCCAGATGATAACATAGTGCAGTATTGAAAACTGGCGTCATTATGGTCGCCAAAGTCATTTTTAGACACAGACACACCACAATGAATCATCAGAAAAAACTCACTCAAATTATGACCATGTTGGTTGCCAGCTTATGATAGACAAATAATTGGTTTCTACTATAAGTACTTGCCTTTTCTGAAGCCCCTAGTTCCATGGTACCATCCGCTAACACATTCAATAGTAAAGTCGGGTCTGTACTGTATCTTTTGCCGTCGTAATGCTGCAAGACCCGACTGGGAGCGATTATCGCAACTTTGGACAGTGTGTGTTTGGGCTCCTCTTGTGAAAAATCCATAAGAAATAAAAGAAAATAGATTCTTTCTTTGCAAAGATGAGGATTTTGAGAATGCTGGGATACCAAACACGGCCATCTTTAGTGACGTAGTTTGCATGAACAAGCCGTAAGAACGGAAGGGGAGGGGATTGAGGACGCCGGCGTCCTCGCGGGTTTGAAGAGGTTCCCAGCGAGCATTTTTCCGTTGAAAAGAAGTTTAAAGACGTCTATGGCCACCGTTGAAAATACGTTTACAATTGGTTCAAAAGTGAAGTTGTTTCAACGACTACTTGAAGACGTTGATTGAACCAACATTGTTCATCCACTAGATTGTGTTAATAATAGTATATCTTAATTTTAGAGGTTTACAAAGAAACCACATCTCTCTTCTTATTTGTACATCACTTTGTCTTACTCATTCCCTCCACATTTAAACTGTGTACTGCCCACTCACTTTCTGTTGTGTTTTACATGTAAAATAACCTAAAAACTAAATGTTATAACATTGGGCTACAGCGACAGCCCATAAAGAAAGTCTCCAACATTAACTAACAAACATGTTTACTGTTGGCCCATGCTGCTCTAGCTACCAGCTAACATGCTAACGCTACAAGTTAGCAGCCTAGCCCACATCTTGAGCAGCATAAAATAGAAACCCAGAAACCCTTTTTATTGTCATATACATATACATGTAGCAGTTGTGTACTCTCTCGGTTGCGTTGTGTTTAATTCAGGCACACTTGATATCTTTATGGCTCCAACCAGACGTTTATTCATAGCACAGCATATAGCTAGACAGCTCATCTGGTAAAAGACAGAACAGCTTCAGTTACTCTCATAGACAACATCGTGGTCACAAGCTCCGGAACACTGTCAAATTAAAGAGACAAATACTTAAGCTAGCTGTTGTTAGCATGTTACTAATGCTAAATCAGTTATCAGTTAAAACCATTTGCTCTAGAAATTATAAATTAAAACAATTATACGAACAAAAGGGGACTTATACAGAGATCTATATATATATATGTAAATAAATATATGTGAAGATAGCTTCATTTCTAAATCATACAACCATAAATTTAAAAACTGAACCAACAGTCCAAACATCACAGCTACATAAACAGGCTCCACACGGAGGAAAAGCAACGCTGCAAGTTTCCATCAGTGATAATTGTGCTTTTCTTTTAATACGTTTTGTGATGCTTCACAATCATTAATCGATGGACACATTCCAGTGCTCTGACTGAAAACATGTTGACATCAAGTAGGATGTAGGCTTTCTCAATAAATATCTTTATGTACAGATGCTAAATAAATAACCTTATATATTATTATTGTTATTACATTATCAGCCACATCATTGCACAAAATCAGAGTAATAGCCAACAATCTAGCCAATCAGCTCTTTGATCCGAAGACAGCCAGAAGTTTCCCATCATGCCCTGGGGTCACGCAGTCAGTGGAGAGCAACTGCAGCACCTGGCTCTAAAATCTGCAGCTGCCTAGCTCTCGTTGCCCACGTTTTCATGACGTCAGAGCAAGTCAGACGCAAATCTACCCGGCATGCATTGTGCGCCGAGCGCCGGTGATCGATCCTGCACGCACCTGGCTTATGTTGAACAAGCCTAATGTTACTGGGCTCTGAGAATGTACACAAACTTTTTTTTTTTACTTTTTAATGTTCATGATGCTGTGGTGGAGTCAGAGATGTCCTGAAGACATATGTATCGGTCATTGTCTGGAATTATTGATAAAAATATTTTCATAGTACCTTAACAATTTTAGAAATTAGCTATGTGAATGTACAAATTCAGTTCAGAGTTTTTACTTTGTAAAATATATTAATTGGTACAGATAAGAGATTTGATTTTTGTATGGATGTCTTGGGTGTTGAGCGAAAAAACTTCAGTGGCGCATTAAATAAGAATTAAAAATGAAAATTGCGTTCACATTTAAACATGAACCAATAGCTAAAAATACTCAGTCATAATTTAATGTATTGAAGCAGTGGAAAAAAATCCTCACTGCTCTGTTCTGTCCGCTCTCCTTGTCGCAGGCAGAAAGTAACTGTTCTGCCTCGATTCATTGGCAGGTACATGGACTTCCTAATTCTTGTTTACCACAATATGCCTATATTTTCCTTGGAATTCAAGTATTTGACTTATCTGCAATGTAAAACCAGTAGATTATGCCCAAGCTTCAATCTGGCCATGGTTTAAAAACTCAGACATCGCAGCAAATATTTCTTTCATGCCCCCACTCCAGCCTTTTTTTTTTTCAACTGATAACTTAAAAACCCAAGTTCAATCAACACTTGCAAATCTCAAAACGTCAAAGAGAGCATGGTGAACTTAACTAACATCAGTTGACTTTATTTTACACAGTGGAAAGGCTGGTAAATAGGTAGCTAGCAGGTTTTGATTTTTCATGGCTGCTTTCTGGCTTGGTAGTTTACTACTTACGCTGCAGCAGCTGCCCTGGGACAGGCAGTAACCCCAGAGGCTGTAACATTAAGCCATTGAGTAAATGAGATTAACTAATGCACAAACTGAAGGAGCTGACGAGATTGCATTTCACTGGAGTAACATTACTGAGGTAAATTAACTTCCCAGTATGAACACATGAATGGCCCTTATTTAATTCTTTAGGTCATAAAAGTTGTAAAGGCACTAATAGACAAATCCAGACTTATTTTCCTGCCTCCTGCCAACATGCGAATGAGCTCAAGAACGAGGCCGGACTGAGAGCCCCTTAATGCAAAAGATCAGAGCATTTTCCTTTAAATGCTATAATAGGAAGTGAAATACATTTTTTTTTGCAACCTTTATAGGATTGAACAGGGTGCCGCCTCAGACGCTGTATCCAGTTCTCTTTATACATCCAAGGTCAAACCCGGGTCTCAACCTTGGTACACTGGCACCTGCTCCACCAGGTGAGCTACTGGGGAAACCAGTACATTACACTTTCTAGTAGGAATATTGATTTAACATTCCTCAAAATAACATGAACATATTCAAAACAGCAAGGCTATATTAACAATAACTGATACAATCAACAGCGATTTGGGCAATTATCATTTATTTTCGTACAAAACACACAACATTCTCTCCTCACAATCACGAGTCTCCATTGACAGTATTATTAGCTCACTGATCATAACAGATTTCATTCAAAACAATACAGAAACAAAATATGAATCATGGAAACCATCTTAGTTCGTCTTTCGACAGTCCCAACCATAAACCAAATTTGGTGTGGTTGAAATATACCCTAAATTCACCACATTAGATGTGAAAAGAAATCGTTGTTATATGCTCTCCTCAAAGCCTCCAGACTCCATTGAAACAAACAGTAAGTTTACCTCGCTGGTAAACACACTTTATTCAAACACAGAAACCAAATGAACTCGTCAAAAGTTTTATTTTGGTTATTAATTCTACTGTTCCAATAATCACCAACCCTGGTTTGGTCAAAATCACAATTTTTATCACTTTTGAATTGAGCTTTAGTGTCTGTCAGCTGGTAGTTTAGCTTGATTTGGTTTATTCCCACTGCAATCATCAGAGAGGCAGATATGTCCCCTTCCTTTGCAGTTTGTTCCTGCTGCCTCCAAGTGGACAAATGATTGTCATTATCGAGGAATGTGTGTGAATTCAAGCTGAAATAATACAAAAAATTCATCTTTAAAGTGGCCTATTGAATTTACAATAATCATCGTGACAATCTGCCCAATAGATTGTGACTTCTTATATGAATTCATGCTTTGGTCTGATGGTGACACTAAACAAAGGAGAAGGTCAATAAGAAACATTTACATTCCTCCTGTGGGGATTACAAACATCCACAGCATCGTTCGTAAAAATCAGGACAAAAGACTTCTTCAGTCCCCACCACTGGCAGGGGACATCTGGCTCAACATGAACCAAATGATAATGCAAATAACCCATGAATCCATCAAAAGTCCCTTTGTCATGACATCATGTTTGCAGCAGAGCTCGTTAAGGACTTGACTCATGTTATGCACTTAATTTTAGTAGAGAACATTTTGATAAGGAAACTTTTTTTTTCCCTTTGAACAACTTGAAGTTGCGCCTCTGATAGTCTATGTTGAAAGCACAGCACAGCATTTGAAGCTTAGATTAGGATCAGCTAATTTCGTTACCACTTTGGTTCACCCCCTAGACACAGTTCCTGAATCAAATACAAACATATTTGGTACGTACATCAGATGATAATGTCAAAACAGATTCTAATTAGATTTTTTTTTTCTCTCTCTCTCTCTCTCTCACACACACACACACACTTAAGAGACAGAGAGAGAAGTGCCAGATGTTGTATAATCACGTCACTTTGAAGTAGCTGCTGGTGCTGAGCTGCCCTGTGTTGCATAACAGGTTCAGCATTGCTCTACTGCCCTGTCAGCTAGGATTATCCCACTGTCACTCTGACCTGCTGAAAATGGTTACCAGCCAACACACAGCACAAACATCTACCTGCAAACATGTTGTTGTCGTGTCACATTAGTGATTCAACCCACTGCTACTTAAAAGGTATAATATACAACAAATTCAGAAAAAAACAATGTATAGACTGATGATAATACCTCTCAATCATCATTTCGATCCACTAGAAGTGTGTAGTGGTGTGTGTGTCTGTGTTCAAGCATCTTCTGGGTGTCAGCAAAGAGCATTTGAACCCTCAGCAAATAAGCAGGGTGTGCAGCCCGTTGTCATTCCGGTCAAACAATGCCGCTCTGTCGCATATCGAGACTCCCAGACCTCACAGGCCTGAGACAGGCACAGAGAGAGCAATAGTCCACAGCAGGATGAAGCTTGCCTTGTGCTGATTTATTCAAAATCTGGTACCTTCCTGCAGGTTTGTGAGGAGGTATGGATGGTTATTTGTGCTTTAGAATGTAACTGCTGTGAAATAATCAGAAAATAAGGTTTTATACTGGTGATCCACTGTCTTTATTCGGTACTGCAGAAAACTAGTGACCGTGGTGGCTTAGATCCAACGGTGGTATTGGATTGATCAGATGAATCAAAAAAAAAATTCACCTTGTGAGGCATGTTTCTAAAATATAAAAGCAACAATACAATCTAAAACTGAAGCAATAAAATAGGCTGTAAATAGAATGTTATGTTATGATAGAATATGCTGGAGGAATTAAAACATATTCACCTGCAAGGATCGCGTTAGAGCAGTTTAACACCCTGACAGATAATAAAACAGAAGTGAAGACATCAGACAGTGGAGAGAAATTGCTTAGATTCTCAGATTTTCTCATTGCGAACTAAAATAATTGAATCAAGTACTACACAATATTAGATTCTATTCCGAGAGAATGTGTGACGAAGACACCATCCCTGTTTGCGGATGGTATACGTCCCTGGTTCTGAAACAGAGAGGATGAGTGTGTGTGTGTATATATATATATGCAGTAGTCACTTGCAGGTGTGCTGATGGTGGAAGATATCATGTCTAACGGAATCATAAGTTAAATTACCTTTTTCATGACATTGTGTCAAGGTTTTGGGGTTTAATTAAGGTATTTTACTTGGACATGATGATTCCTATAATAGGTTGTGTTTTTTGTATGTAAGAACTGTCAGTTAAATGTCAGATTGTGTATAATAGAAGATAAATGACTCAGTCACCGATTGGTTGGTCTAGAGCAGGGATTCCCAAAGTGCGGGGTGCGTGAGCTACTTCTAGGGGGTGCGCGAGAGGAAAAATGTAATGGTGGTCTAATGGTGCAGTCCTGTCTCCTAAAAATTACGTTCCCCCAAAACTAAAATGCATTGTCAATTACGTTTGACCATAAACGTATTTTCTCCCTGATTACGTTTGTGTTTGACTTATTACATTGACTTATTACAAATACGTTTCTAATCAACATTTTAACACTTTAACCTTTTTTTCCCTCTCCACCACCGCCTCTCATTCTCCCTATTACGCGGTCAGAATACTACCACAACACGCCGCCTGTCTCCGGCAGAAATGCGCTCATCCAGGCACGGGAACAACACCGAGTTGTTGGCCGAGATATCACCAAAACACCCCGCCTGTCTCCAGCAGAAACGCGCTCATCCAGGCCGAGCAACGAGGAACATTACGCGGCTACAATACCTCCACAAAGGCCCGCGTGTAAAATCCGGGAGTAACTGTGAGTTAAGTGGGATTTTTCACAAAATAAAAACATGAATTATAAAAATTCCCTTTGTAAGATTTAAATTTAAAATTTAATAAATAAATGCACTTCAGCTCCTGCCGCCAGTCTTTTACGTACACACTAGCCAGCCTAGCTTGTGCAGCTAACGTCAGCTAACAGCTAACTTCATTCATTCAGCAACATTCATGCAAATATGCTAAACTGGCTGAAATCGGGGAAACTGTCAGGTGGGACATCTGAAGCTATCAGTCAAAAAAGAGGAGAGGGACAGAGAGAGAGAGAGAGAGAGAGAGAGAGAGAGAGAGAGAGAGAGGAATCGGAGGTGAGAGAAACGGAGAGGTGCGTTGGGGAGAGACCGGGAGAAGAAATCGAACGGGAGTCAGAGAAAGATGAGACGGAGGAGACCGAAAAGGAGGAAGGGATAGCACAGACAAATGGGGAGCACATAGGCCCATCGCGGAGTCAAGGTGAAAGAAGAGGAAACGAGAGTGAGCATCAGACTGGGAAAAAAAAGAGGAAATATGATGAAAATGATCTGGGTCTGGGCTTCACTTGGATTGGCAATGCAGATTGCCCAAAGCCACAGTGCGTGGTGTGCAGTGAGGTTCTGGCTAACAGCTGTCTGAAGCCCTCTTATTTACATCGCCACCTGAACACCAAGCATGCCAGTGCAAGTCAAAAGCCCCTTACATTTTTATATCGAAATTGGAGGAGTTACAAAACAGCCCAAAACACCTGCAGTCTCATTCATGTGTTGTTGGGTCTATAAAAAACGCACTACGGGCTTCATATCTGGTCAGTTACAGAATAGCAAGAAAGGGGCTACCTCACACAATCGCCGAAGACGTGTGCTTGCCAGCTGCCAAAGAGATGGTGGAATGTATGATTGGAGAGAGAGAAGCAAAACAGTTGGACATGATCCCGGTGTCCAACAACACTGTGTCGACATCCTGGCTACATTAGTCAGTCGCGTGAAGTCGCGTGTTTACTCTCTGCAAGTAGACGAGTCTACAGATGTGGCCAATCTTCTGGTGTACGTCCGTTACCTTTTCGATAGCACGGTGCAGTTTTTTTTGTCTTTTTTGGGTTTTTTATCTTGTAAACAAACGCCACGCGCGAGCAAACTGTTCTCTCATTGGTCTGATTTTTATGCGGCTATAAATAGCCTCTGTTGCTTTTTTTTTGCTTTTTTTTTTTTTTAAGGTGTGGGGGATTGGGTGTGCGTGAACCCGGTTGGGATGTAGAAGGGGGTGCGTGGCCTAAAAAGTTTGGGAACCGCTTGTCTAGAGGGAGTGGCTAAACGTTGATAAGCCTCTGGCTGTAAACCAGACAGGTGAGAACACGTCTATTATGAACTGCATATCATTTTATGGGCTTTCTGTTTTTGCTGTAGACTCAACAGTGGTGGAAAAAATGTAGATCTTTTACTTGAGTAAAAGTAGGCCCAGCAATACTACAGTGTAAAAATACTCGGTTACAATTAAAATTACTGAATTCAACATTTACTTAAGTAAAAGTACAAAAGTATTAGCATCAAAATATATTTAAAGTAAATTATTGAATTGGCTTTAATGGCTTTACGTTAGGGGTGTAACGGTTCACAAAATCCTCTGTTCGGTTCAAGACGATACAGTGGTGCCACGGTTCGGTACGGCATAGTGCAACACAGTAAAAAAACAGAAATGCCATCATAAAGTATCTTCTTTTTTTACTTTCAACAATGATGGATTCATTTGTGTACAGGAAGCTGCAGCAACTCCTGTTTTGTCTTTAACACATGGGCTGCTGTTGTGCTTCTGTGAAAGAAGGTCACGCGCTCTGATCTTTGGAGGAGGCCAGAGATCTGCTGCACTGCCGTTGCTTTCTGAGGCCATGTCCACACTACGCCGGAGTTTAAGAGCGCCGAAAACGCTCCCGAGGACTGATAAGTTTGAAAACTCCGTGGTTGTAGAAACGATGACGCCCACTCCCGCGTTCGCTACTTGATCGGTTCTTAGCAGTCACGAGGTGTCCTTCCCTGATTCGTCACACCCATATCACGTGAGCCTTTCCCGGAAAAGCACAAACAACAACAACATTGATTACCGATCGACTACCAGGTTTGTTTAACATGGACAACTGATTACAGGCGTTGTTGACCTTGTTGTCTTTACTAGCAGCTGTTGTTCAGTTAAAGTCTGCATTATTACGGAGGAAGCAGCTGTTATTGGAGCGATCAGTGAGCGAGGTGTCCAGCGGGGTTATCAGACTACGGAGCAGACGTCTGAAGTCACGGTGGAAAACGGAGGACTTTCCTGTTCTTATTAATGCTTATTTTGTTCTGCACAACTATTGTGAAGTTCACGCACATAAACTATAAAGGAACATCACAGTAATTACTTTCCAGTACGACAGAGACTTCAGCCACCAGCAGAGCTACGAGTGAGAACAGAAACAACGAAACCGAGGAAATGAGTGAGAGACGTGTGGTGACCAGATTTATGGACCTATAGTAAAACATTGTGTCAGTGTTAATTATAAAGTAAATTTGATGTGTGAGAGAGATAGAACAAGACCTGCAGCGCTTTCAAGTCTGAAAAATAAAACTCTCCACGAAATGTGTCTGTTTGAGTTTATCGAGGAAGATCTTAAATATCAGACATGACCTTTCCTTATTTAAGACTTTATTACTGTCGTATTTTCTGTAACAAAGCAACCTGTACTTCCCGTTTACACCGCCACCCACCCGCATGCCCAGTGTACTATTCCAAGTGCAATAGTATTATTCAAGCGTATTGTTTTGTTCGTAATGCGTACCGAACTGTGAGTCTCGTAGCGAACGGTTCAATACGAATACTTGTATTGATACACCCCTACTTTACATATAATAATATATAACATATTGACAAAAAATAGACTAAGTAACTAGTAACTAAAGCTAGGAAATATATAATATTTATATTCATATAATCAGTAATGTACTCCATTCAACAGCAGAGAATCCGGGTTTATGCTCTTAAAAATGTCTAATAACTATTGACTGTTAAAAAACAGTCAATGAGGTTCCATCAACAACTCAAGTCTGGAAAACATACAGTACAAACCATGGCCTAAACCAGTGGTTCTCAAACGTTTTCTGTCACGCCCCACTTTGGAGGAAGAAAAATGTTCATGCCCCACCACCCCATCAAAATGGTCCATGTTGAACTTTTATTGAATTAACAACATTGTGACTCCTCCATCTGTGCTTTTTCAAATAATAGAATAAAGAAAATTGCAATCACTTTCAAGTAAACCAGATTGCTCCATCAGACAAAAACAAATACAATGTGCAATCACTTTGTTAGAACAATGCAAATAAAGTTCAATCTGTGCAAAAAATAGCTTATTGTGGCTGCAATTCACCTGTTTTGCACTGAATATCTTTCTAAGATAATAACAATAAACTGCAACCTGTGAAAAACTAAACAAAACAAGTTCAAATATTTGGCAATAAAGAGTTTTACTGAGTTTTACACTGCATATCTTTTCAAAACAACAATAACGTGCAACCTGTGCAAAACAAAACGAGTGCAGGTATGTGTGAGCCATATGCTCACACATCTGAAGCATTATATTTTAAATATGAGCTTTAAAATGTAGCATTCTAAAAGTAAAATAATAGCTGTGATTTAACTGCACGTGGGACTGTTGGGACTGTACACTGGCTGTGGTCATTACAGTGAACAGTGTGATGAGGACATGTGAGCCCTTGTTGCTGTAGTTCATCTCCTTGGAGCAGAGGCTGCATTTAGCATAGCCTGCCTTATCAATGTATTTAAAACACTGACAGCAGGAAGCTGTACTCACATCTGTTTAGACCTCCACCTTTATCCAGGCCCAGCTCCACCTTTATCCAGGCCCAGCTCCACCTTTATCCAGGCCCAGCTCCACTCACAGCTCAGCCCTGCGTCAAGCTGCGCTACAGACAGCCTCCTCTCCCTGAAGCTCTTTGACCTCATCATCTCATCAGTATCTTGGCCTCATGTTTCAAGTTATTCTGACCACGAAATCGCCTCATTCTATTTTGAGTTTAAAAAAACAACCTGCTAGCAGATGCGGCGGTGTTCGGGTTTAACGTTAATGAGTGACCGCATGAAGTGAACCGGAACACGGGGGGCTGCATGTTTCATCACGTTACGTTTTTTCCTCCTAAATCGCGATAATGACGAACGTTAACAGTCGACAAAGTTCCGCATGCAGTGGACGTTAACTTAACCCAGCAAGTGTGAACGGTAACGGAACATAACGTAACTTAAAGTGTAACAGAGGGAAATGAAGGCGCTGTAGACATCTTAACGCTGATTGGCCAAGACTCGACACGTCAACGATGTTCTATTGCGACGATCACGACATCACATTTTCTCCTCGTCTCACTCCAATCTGAGGAACGCTGGCTGGCCAGTTGACCCCCCCCCCAAAAAAACCTCTACGGATCTACACGATTCCCGTGGATGATATATTTTGATTCAAAATGGCGAATTTTGCCAAAAAGCGACAAGTTTGCAGGTATGAATAAAGTTCTTGAAATAAACAAATTCTGCATTTCCCCCTGCGCCCCACATGCAATACCGCTGCGCCCCACTAGAGGGGCGCGCCCCACAGTTTGAGAACCACTGGTCTAAACTAAGAAACATGATTCTTCAGTGCGTCTCAAATGCTTTGTGCTTTCATGAAAAAAAATGCCATCTCATTATGACACCCTGCAATTGAATGAATGCCATGTTTACAGCGGAATCTAGACAGCAGGAGGAGGAGGGGAGACTCCCAGTGACTAGAAGTTGGCTGGGAACTGGCTGAGAATTGGCAGGCAGCCAACAGGGAGGGGGACATCTAGGTGGCGAAAAAATATAGACAAATTGTATGATGGAGGGATGAAAAAATAAGTTTTCAGTCCCCTCTGAGTCGGATGTGTGTCTATAAGTTTTCCCATAATGTCTCAAATGGGAAGCCATGGTATGTAAGGAACTTGTTTAGCACGCTTGAGCAAAGTTGGCACGGGATGAGCAGATGCAGCGGCAGACCGTTTCCAGCTATACCTGGGACTTTGATGGAGTCGATCTCATTGCAGCGAAGCATCAAATCAAAGTATGGGAAGTAATCCTACCACTGCTGTCATCTAATGTTGGGCTGCCCGCTGATGGCCGAGCAGGCTGGTGGCTGCTGAAAACTGGTCTTTGCCGAGGCACTGAAAGTAGGCGTCGTGAAGATCCGTCCCAGCCATGAGGCCGGGACATGACGAGCACTGATGAGGTTCTTGAACAGAAGTACTGGTGTTCATATTGACACCCCCCCCTCCCTTCAAGATCACATAAAAGAACCTCTGCCAGTCAGCTACATGCACGAGGCAGTGCTGTTGTTTTGCTATGATTAATAACTCATCTGGTTCCTTCATTTTACCATAAATTTCATCCTCACTCCTGTTCACTTGATGACACTCGTGCACTCCCCTCCTCCATCCCCAGGCAATCCATATCAATTTGATGCAAGCTGACTTTGTAATTACTCTAATGGCCTGAACCAGAGCCATGAGGAATGTATTATTCAGAGAAAATACATTTTTCAACATTCTCCAAAGTGACTGATCATCTCCTAAGGAAGACTGCTGGTACCATTACAACCATTGACATCAGTCTTATTAGGGCCCGAGCACCGACAACGTCGGGCCGCGAGGTCCCTATTGAAACTGTAGGAATTATTATTATTATTATTATTATTATTATTATTCTTTTTCTCTCGAATGAAACGCCATTTTGGGGGCTTTATCATGTCCCCAACATCCCCATATTTGGCAAGCATATCAGGATTGCGGGAAAATTTGATATTTTATGGGTCCCATGCTCGAGCATGACAAAATTGCTCGCTAGCGCCCCCTAGAAGTTGGAAATGCAAGCCCGACAGCCCGTATGTCCAAATGACTTAAAATTTTACGGACATGAGCAACTGAATGAGTTCTACAAAAAATCCTCTTGGGATTCTAAGCTCCGCCTACCAAAATTTTCCGCCATTTTGAATTTTGTAAAAAAAAAATCAAAAAAAAAATCACTTCTCCTTGACCCTGGGTCTGATTGGTACCAAATTTCATGTGAATCATTATTGGATCTATATCATCAAAAAAATATGAAAATCTTGTTGATATCTTATTGCATTAAGAATATATGGACCAATGAATTTCATAGGGGCGTGGCCTTCTACAGCAATATATATAACTTCAAAACCATGTGGCCTATCCTCACGAAATCTGTCGCATATGTTCACATTGTATCCTGTAACATTCACTCAAATTTTCATTCCATACAACCACTAGGGGGCGATGCAGTAATACTCCCATTTCTTTGCATTTTTAGGCACTTTTCATCGTTTTCAGGCATTGTACTTTAACGAACTCCTCCCACAGAATTTATACGATCAACTTCAAATTTGGTCAAAATCATCTAAAGACATTAATGATGAAAAGTTACAAAAATGGTGTACTGACATTGAACGACCTTCGTTTTATGTGGCGCCCATGTCACGCACATTTCGTGCTGTTTCCTATGAAAGAGGAAGTTGTTGTAATTCCAAGGTACTTTATTCAATCTGCCCCAAAATTGGTATGCATGATGCTGGTCCAGGCCTGAGCACATTTCCATGGCAACATTTTCACAAAGTCATAGCGCCACCTACTGGCAAAAGGAAATGACAAGTTTTATACTTTGATGTACTCCGACTAGGAAGTTGCCCAGATCAGTCTCAAATTTGGTAAGCTAAGCCGTAAAACATTGATAATGCTTCATCATGAATATTGTGAGTTGTCGTTAAATGCTGTTGCCGTGGCAACGCGTCATTCGCCATGAAAAATTAAGCTTATTTTTCTGTGACTTAGGATGCTCAACAAGCCTTGGAACTTTGCACAGGTGTCATAGGTGATGGAAATAAATATTTCATATGGCTTTTTGGCTTGACCCTTTCAAATTGCCTCGATAGCGCCCCCTACAAATATTCAAAATCGCAGCCCCACCACTACGTTTGACCTACATGTATGAAATTTGGTAGGCACATGTATCACATGAAGACTTAAAAAAGTGTCTTGGGACCATGCTCTAAAATTAATGGGAAGTTGGCCATTTTGATTTTTCTGTGAATTTTCCCATGATTTCTAGTCGCTATACTTTAACGAACTCCTCCTAGAGACTTTGTCAGATCCTTTTCAAATTTGGTCAGTATAATCTAAAGACCTTTGCAATTAAAAGTTACTCAAAGCTTTACGTTTGATAGAATGGCGTAGCCGTGACGTGGCGGCCATTGTAGGTGATTCGCTATTAAACAACAAGCTGATGTAACTCCACTGGACTTGCTCAAATATGTCCCAAACTTGCCATATTTGATAACAGTCATGGCCTGAGGATGTCTACAAGCCAATTTTCACTCAAAGTCATAGCGCCACCTACTGGCAACATGGAGACAGCGTTATGTGACAAACTGAATCAGATTTATATGACATTTACATGATGTGGTCTATACTTGATGTAGAGCAACACAATGCATGTTTGCACGTGTTCTCTAGCGCCACAAAGTGGATACAGGAACTGGTGGAATATTTGCACTACATAATTTCCAGCGTCACACAGTCCAAGCATTAAAAATATGTCTAACTTGTGGGCACGCTGTCTGATGGTCGCAGATATTTATGGCCGCTTCTGCCGGCGTCCCACCAGTACCCCCGAGACGCGGGAAGGTGCGAGGGCCCGTTCATCGCTGCTCGCAGCTTTAATTTGATTTAAGATCATTGGTGAGTGAGATGGTTGGAGGTGTAACAACCTGTCCACCAGGGTTATAAAACAAAAGAGAGATACATGGATCCAGTACATCTTGTATCATTGAAGGGATCATTTTCATGGTCATTTAATAATGATCATCATTAATAAGCAAAATGGCCAAGTCAAACCTCCTGTATATTCAGATGGGTGAAACAAATGAGTGGTGTCACGGTGCAATGAAAAGTAATTGGACCCAAATGCAGAAAATCAAGGACACGGTTCACTATTTAATATTTGAAGTAAATGTAGCTTACAGGCAGACAAGTAACAAGCAAACTGATAATAAAAACACACACACACAGTACACACAGCAACGATGATAAGCTGACAAAGGAAGTGGACATCTATAAGTTGTAACTGACTAACAGATGAACAGAGGTCTGGTGAATGCACAACGAATGATGGACAGGTGGAACTAATCAAGGAGGCTGGAAACACACAAGGGCAGGAACTGAGATGACAGGGTAAGTTAGTCTGTTAATATGAAACAGGAAATACCAAACATGAATGATATCATTAAATGAAACAATAGAGGAACATAACCTCAGAGAAGAGCAGATGGAGAAATATAACAAATACAGGTATCCTGGAATCAGAAGCATTCACTGAATGGTTTGATGAGAATCATCTGTTGTGAACTTCAGTCATCAGATCTCAATATTGATGAACAAGTTCAGGTGTGTTCAGAACAAGTCAGAGATGCTGTGACTGCAAGTGATTTCATGGAGTCATCAGTTATTCATCATCAATAATAGGACAAATAGTAAAGATCGAGAAATATTTGTTTAGATCAGTGGAATCCATTTGCTATTCTAGCTGAATGGAATGAATCACAAACCAGCCTCACAATACAGCATTCTGTTTACAATGCCTTGTTTATGTGCATCTGTGTTGTTTTGCTGATTGTGTTCTTGTGAATGTTTTATGTTCTCAGGTCTCTCTTGGAAATGAGATCTTCATCTCAGATTAGATCAGTTTGTGTGTCCGGACATAACCAACCGATGTGCATGCGTTGCTGTGCTAACGTTGTGTGTGTCAGTAACTACGTAGATACGCTGCTGACGCGGCTTTCCAACACGAACGCATGAGAGATGGAATGGAGAATCATTTCTCCCTGCAAACAATGGTGGAGTCAAGTGGAAGGAGGTTATGCTTTGTGATGTTGCATGCATGGTGGTCATGGTGGGCTCCACGGTGCAGCGAGAGGTGAGAGGCCGATCCACGGACTGTTGGTCTCCATGTTGTCTCCATACCGCTCAGCTGGCTGTATGGATCCTGCTCTGCACCGTCACTCTGGATTTGATGTTGTTGTGACTCACATTGCGAGTGACGCAAAAGACACTTTGAAATTGTTGCTGGACTGAGACATATCTGTTGATATAAGATTGGAATTGCATGTCAATCCACCTCCAAATGTGGAAAAACAATCATATTTCATGATTGTGTTTTTTACAGTTCAGTCTTTCTAAATCACTCTGGATATAGTGTGGATACAAAAACAAAAAGCTGGCAGTCTAAACAAGGCCTTATCTTAATTAGCCCAGCCTGAAGTGAAAGAACGTTGAGTTCTCATGCAGTAAAGCAAATAACAGAGTTTGTCTTGCTGATGTAGCAAACACCTCTGCAGTCTGGGCATGTAAACATTTACAGTAAGCGCAGCGGAGATAATGACATGGAGATATAGGAAGAACATGTTTATACTCAAGTAAATGAAATAGGTCAACTCAGCATCATGTCTATTGTACTACTACTGCACCTTTAGTGAAGAACTGATTTGTCTTAAAGAACTCCTCTTCCTCCGTATTCATCTGTGTTGAGATATTTCCTTCTCCTCACTGCATGTCCAATAGGACTGAGTCTTCAGCAGATGGACTTTAAATGGATTAATGCTGTCGCACACATTAACTGGATTACACAGGCAGTCAACTGTTGTTGTACAAGAGCTTCTAACTGACACACACAGAGACAGAAGGAATAGATGGAGACAGAGAGCAGCCAATACAAAGCTTGTTAGTGTAACAAAATCAGGGGCTTTGTTCTGTTTTTATCTTGTGGTTAATCAAATTAACATATAATGATGTAATAACACTTCGAAACAAAAAACGATTTAAGTTATATTTAAGTTAGTTTTTTTCTTTCGCATTTCTTCAGCATCCACATCGCCCTGCAGGAGCAGAGTCCAGGAGAGATTTAGTTTGAATTAGTTTTTAAGGATTTGTATTAAATATTGATACATGGAGCGCCCTTATTTGTGGATTGATTGTTTTCCTTTTCTTTTTTAAGCGTCTCCATGTCTTACTGTTTTGTTTTTTTACCGTACTTGTAGTTCATTTTGTATTCACAGATCTGTTTGTTTTGTAACTTTTTCTTCATTGATCTTCCGACTGGATTTTTATGCCATTATGCTCCCATGTATTGTAATTGTTATTATAAAAACTGAGACTGGTGAACATATTATTAAATGTCACAATGTCACATACAGATATCTGATATAGACTACAAGCAGAGGAAAAACTCATCACACATCAATGTTTTTTCTTTTAGGGTCGTTGTCAGACCACAAATGAGTCCAGAATGAGATAGCCAGCACACCTGGCGGCCCCTCTGCCTCCCTCTCAGCTGCTGAGAGATTACTTCTCTGGTAGGAGAGCGAGCGGCAGCTACTGAGACGGACTTGTCTTCTTATTTGCTGTGTTGAGGACGTTTCTGGATGTCAGCAAAGAGCCTTTGGGCCCCACACGGAGGTGTTTTTCTCAGCCAATAACAGTGATTAGGGTGTGCAGCCCATTCAGGTTGTCAGCTGCTGCTTTTTCACGCCCCTCAACATCTGATACCGAGGTCGAAGCCCCCCCTTAGCTCTGTCAGATACAAAGCGGCCATATTTGACAGGTGAGAACAGGTTGTTCCATGCCACAGATCTCTTCTCTCTGTTCTCTGCTGTGTGCCTCTACCACAGTGCTTTGTTTACCATTCAAAATCCGGTAACGCAGCACCTTCCTCAGGGTTGTGCGGAGATGTGGATGTGTTTGTTTGCTTAAGAGCATAACCACCGTGGAAAAACTAGAAAATAACATTTTATTTCTCTGATTCGCTGCTTTGCTCTCACTAACGACTCTCATTCTCTTCATTTACTCTATAGCTCCCTCAACCATCGCTGCTCTCTCTCCTTCGCTCGGAGACGATTTGAATGCTATGTTTACAAATGGAACATTTACTTTTAATAGAGCACAACAGAGAAATGTTGGTACTGTTTCAACTGAACTGAATTTTAACTAAAAGTTCAAATGAGAATAGAAGGATGAAATAGCAGTGCCCACTGCACTCAGGAGGCCTGACAGAGTTTCTAAATATATCCTCAGATTGTAGACAAAGACAAAGCAGAGATGTAGAATAACCATGTGAAGGGGATTGTTAAACACTTAAACCTCTTTCACAGCAAACATGTCGTTAAAAGAGATGTCGTTACAGGTGAATCACTGGGGTAGTTCATGACATTAATAAAGGCTGCTATAATTGAGTTGTCCCAGCTGTAGAGCCTGTTGGTTCAGGGGTGTCAAAACATTGAATGGAACCATCGCTTATGTGATGAGTTCCACCTGTGCTTTTCCTGTCAAAATGTCGGCTGTGAAAAAAGTCCATTGTTTAGACACATTGGTTTGCGTGGCCACATGCAGGTCCAGTAAATTGCAGTGTATTAAGGTTTATGTCTTCCAGAGAGAAATACTGTATTATACTATTGTTAGCTTCAGAAGAGGGCTGCTTCACCTGACCAGCAGAAGGCCGTCATTTCAACCAGAGTAAAGATTTTATTGTCGGCCTATTCCTACTGGATTTGGTTTCATTTAAACAGTGTAGGGGTGGAAATGTCAGGCAGCTGCTCCATCTAGTCTGAAATATAACCACGGCTAAAATGAATGGGATGAAATACGGTTCAGACATGTATGCTCCATTAAGGATTTTTCATCACCGGGTTGAAATTTTAATCAGACAAACACTTTATTGTGTTTGTGATCAAATACTGGCAGAAATAATGACAGTCCCATCAGCCTTGGCTGTGCTTTGTGTTTACTGCTAGTTGCATGCTAACAGCCTAAACTACGATGGTAAACATGTTAAACATTATACCTGCCAGACATCAGAATGTTAGCATTGTCATTGGGAGCATGTTATCATGCACGGCTCAACAACTTAGACGCTTCACTATAGTCAACAGGAAAAACACAAATGTGACTTTGATTACCGCTACTGCTTGATTTTGAAATGATTGTTCTGTAATAAGTTCTACAAAAGAAAAAGTCTGACTTTTTGGGAGATACACTTTTGCTTTATTGCCTCGAGTAAGATGAGAAAATCAATTGTCGTGTCTGTGAGGTTGCATCACTTTTTTCTTCCATGTCAATTGAAATACACCTTTGCTTGCTTTTCAACCCTTAGTGCCCTGATTTACTGATACAGTAGAAATGCTCCTCTTCTCTCCCGATGATGTTTCAAACACACGCCCCTTTTGGGGAAACTATACCAGAGACTCATGTGTAATATACTGTACTTAGAGTTGTGCTGTATTCTCCGTCATGCAAGGGCGTAGGTTTGGTCTCAGCATTGGTAGGGACACTGCCAGTCCCCCCCCCCCGCCATCTAAAAAAGTCTTAGTTGATAATGATATTATGTTGAACAGGCAAACTTTATTAAAATATATTAACATTTGTGTAACTTGGAACTGATTTAAATATAATAACAGTAACAAAACCTTAGTTTAAACACAAAACAGTATTCTGCACCAAATAAATAATAATAATAATAAATAATTAAATAAATGAATAAAAAACGTTCTGCTAAAATGCCAATATACAGTAACAGTATATTCTATATCCAAAATATATATAAAAAACTTTTCCCAGTTGTGCAGCCAAAAAAAATAAAAAATGAATCTATTCTGCAGCACTTAATAGGCTACAAATAAAGTGCTTTCCTCCTTTATGCAATTATTAGTAGTGCTGGGCTACGATTACAATTTTTAATCGCATGGATTTTCTGTGATTAATCGCGATTAATCTCATTGTTATGGCAAAGTTCAATAATGAATTAAAAAGTAGTGTATTGCGCACTTTTATTTTAAAAGTACTGCTATATGAACAAAAGGTCAATAACATTTGGTTTGCAAACACTTTAAACAGATAAAGTGCTTTTTAGCAGCAGTATTCCCTTTACACAGTAGCAGTTCTATCTCGTCACTATATGTGCTCAGTGTGTGACTGTATGTGAAACGTTCCACTGCTGTGCAACAGGAATAAAATGTTTCAGCACGTTTCAGCAAAAATGTCTGTCTTCATGACAGTCAGAGCATGTGAATGCAGCTCTACTGTTCATCAATATAATGCTGTAACTCCGAGGTGATGATGGTGACCCAGCGATCAAAGAATAACGACACTTTACCCACAATTTAGGTGTATTTTCCCTTTAACTCACGAGATGCAGCATGTTTTATACTTAATGTGAATATAATTCATACTTTGTTGGCATCTTATTCTGAAAACCGAATGTCCGTCTGAAGAAACCGGATGTTGTCTCACGTTAATCTTTCCGCTATCTTTCAAAGTCCTTTGCTCGCTCCCGATCTGTGCCGTTGGAATGCGTTTACCGTGAATTTCAGCATATAGGTGCACTAACATGTAAGTGTCTGCTGAGTTGACCACGGAGATCTGAGTGTCTGCTGACTTACCGCAGAGATGTCCAGTAGTCTCCATTCCTCCACCGCTGCCAGAGAGCAACGGACTTTCAAAATAAAATAAAAATTAAAAAAATGCGTTAACGCCCTATAAAATAATTGTCGGCGTTAATTAATTAATGCGTTAACGAGATAATAACACGTTAACTTGCCCAGCACTAATAATAATACGAAAATTATTTTTTCGAACAGGCAATTAAAATTAACAAAATATTGGTGGGGACAATTGTGTCTTTCCCAAACTTTGGTCGTGACTAGTCCCTATGGACTCTACGCAAACCTACGCCCTTGCCGTCATGCGTGGAAAGCAGGTGTGCTGGCAGATAAATGGGGAGGTCAGTTGGCGTGTCTGGCCTGATTAGCACTAAACCATTCTTCTAACTTGTGCTGCTGAGCTCACACTTTGCTAAGGAACACAACATGCTCTCAAAAGAGCCACAGAACGATGGAGACACATGTTAGCCTTTTTCTTCTGAGTCAGTATCACAGTACTGGGTTAATGTACTGCTTTATTTCAATCAGGAAAGAAAATGAAGAAAAATAAATTAACATTATTTATTATAAATAGATAATGTGTGATGATAAATCCCCCAAAAAAAGACACAAACAACAGAAAAACTGCCTACAATGTACTTACTTACCAAGCAGGAATGAAAGAGGTCACGAATAATCAAACAAAGATGGCATAATCTGCAAAGAGATGAATATTAATAACTAGAGTGACAGAAATTTGAGGTTAAGAGATTAGAATCAATAATGTACCGTAGATTTTTTCTTTTGAGTTTAGGCAGCAAAGGCTTGAGGGCACCAATGCCCTGCTTGCAATGCATAGGTTTTAGCCAGCAATGGCTAATGGTCAGCAGTGACCTGAAGAGGGAACAGTTTTAGCTTAGCCAACATGGCTAGTGTGCTGGAATGACATACATAAAAAGGGATTAGGTTTAAGCAGTATGTTTCCATTACCTACCACTTTTAACCAATCATTGATCATAAATTGAAGTTGAAGACCTAAAATTCAGAAGTCAATGTATTTGCCCAAAAGAGGTCAGCAGTGACCTGCAAATTAGTAATATGATCTGACACCACTTATCAGTTTACAATGATTGTGAGTTATTACAGAAGCAATGAACATGTAGCAGATGACATATAACAACATTTATGAGAATACAAGAATATAAACCACTTACCAAAATAGAAGGACAGATACTATGACATTACAACACTTACCCGATACGATGGATATGACACGTATACCAGAAATCCCTCAATATGGGCAATTGGTAGAATACCATGAAAATAGCAAAATACACAAAAGATATTAAGTAATTGGCATGAACATGAGCAATCATATAAATGACTTATTAAATATTGATTGCAATAATTGAGATGAATGAGTCATTGGCCATTTCTTTTATTAGATAGTGATAGAGGAGACCACAGACAGACAAGCAAGTACTCAAAACGGCTTCTGTTCTGTCCTCCAGGACGACATGTTGTCATGATGACACACAATGTAAAAACAATACCGGCCACAAACTAACACGGCTGGTAATGGGATGAAATGTGATTCATACATTTGTGATATATAAAATAAAAAAATAGCTGTCAATAATCTGAATGATAAATGTTACCAGAATATCGTGAATGCAATGTTGAGGTCAGCTATTACCAGAGAAACAGGTTATTGGAGTGAACAGTGAGCAGCAAGGCAGCCGTGAAGCCAAAACACCACCAGCAGTTATATTGACATAGAAGCTGAGCAAGGCACATTTAGAGAGCAAGCACCTTCACCGTCGGTCACGTGGCACGCCGTGATGATGACTTTGCATGGTGACATGAATCTCGAAGAGAAAGCCAACGACTGATTGATGCATTAGAGTGAGGCTTTTGTGTTTCCAATGCTACCCCCAGGCATGTGAGCTTCAGCGGTCACACAATGCACATTTCATCAAATCTGGAACGAGAGGGAGGCCAGTGGCCGAGAACCACCGACAATGATACCCTTCAGATGGACGCATCATTGACAACTTCCGAGTGCAATGGCACACCGTGGAAGAAAATTGCCATTTCAATCAGGAGAGACAAGTCAGATAAAGAAAAGATAATTGTTTATTGTGAACAAATGATAAGTGATGATAAAGTCTTCAGAGTCTTTGGTGCTCGGACTCTACAGGGAGACTTGTAATAGAGGGGCGTCTGCCCTGAGCAGCAACGATATAAATCCCCCCATGGAGTCCAGACACTGGTGGTGGTGGCTGATGAGGCTGATAGAATGAAGAGTTGATGAAGATGATGAAGACTGGGCGGAGATGGGGAGGTGGAGGGCTGCGTAACAGCAGCATGAACGTACTGGAGGTAGAGAGACAATCATATTTAAGAGAAACAGCAGCAAGATGGAAATTCAACGATGTAATTGTGTCGTTGTGCTATTGGATAGAGAGACCAGCTGATCTAAACTGCTGATACTATGTTAAACAGCCCCGAACAATAACAGCAAGGAAATAATGAGTGAGCATGCGTGAGGAGTGATTGGCAGATGTATGGGAAATAAACTACGGGCTTAGGCATGAAGAGTATAGTCTTCCTGACTAAACTTACACTAGAGATTCATTAGGCCAACTGAGCATGGTTATTGAGATTTGTGATGAGGTCAGCAATGACCAGGGCACTTGCTTGAATGAGTTCAGCGTCATGCTGCCTACAGACTTCATGAGCTTCGCTGAGGTGGACAAAAAGAAGTTCTCCTCTGGCTTTGTCAGACAGGTTCTATTGAAGTGATTTCTTGATTCAACAGGTCTGGCAGTAGTCGGGCCTGGTGAAATTGAACTCAGCTTTCCAAAAAACGTTGTTAATCACAGTTCATTCATGATTTATCAAGGGGGGGGGCAATTACTGTTTCACAAAGGGCCAGGTAGGTTTGGATAGCTTTTTTCCCTTAATAAATGAAATCATTTAAAAACTGCATTTTGTATTTACTCGGGTTATCTTTGTCTAATATTAAAATTTGTTTGATCTGAATCATTTAAGTGTGACAAATTTGCAAAAAAAAACAAAATCAGGATCAGGAATCAGGAAGGGGGGCAAATACTTTTTTACAGCACTGTACATTTAAACCACAAAGTTTCTAGGTTTTTTAAGGTTGATTGATGATGTTTTATATAAATTTCAGAAGAACACTTTGAAAATACTTTAAAAAAAGTGTCACATGCCTTTCATCTTTAAAGATAAATGTGTAATAAAGCACATATTTTAGTCTTTAGACGATAAGATATAGCAAAGAAACCAAGACTAAAAAGTTACGATAATATCAAACACCAAATGATCGAGATCATGGGAGCATGTCACAACTCAAGCTAAACTCTAATTTTTTTAATTTCGACACTGGAAATTTGTCTGACTGGTGAAAGGCTAGCATTATGTATGTAATCTATTTTTTATTTTTTTATTTTGAAAAGCGCAAACTTAGCAGTCATCCCAACAATAATTTTATAGTCAAGTGAGTGGAAGGAAGGTGAAGGAATGTTTTTCTTTTGTTGTAAATAGAGTACAACTGCATTTCATTGTGCATCCCTGTGTTGCATGATGACAATAACTGATCCTTGAATACTTTGGGTAACGAGGGTCAGAGGTGGTTGAAAAAAGAGGGATGGATTTTGGAGCCTATCTTGTCTTGTGGATCCTTTCTGCCCCCTTCTCTCATTCAACAGTTGGCTGCTGGTTTCAGTGACGATGATGAGGGGGAAGTGGATGAGTTGGCGATTGAAGTGGATGAGTTGGTGATTGATGATGAGATGGATGACAATGATGATCTGTGAAATGGGGCTTTGATGAATTTTTTTTTCAATTAGTTAGAATTATAAGATTGCCATCTAATTAATAACGTTGCAATTTATGTAAGGGAATAAATTAGTTTAATTTGGCAATTGCAGGTACTGGGAAACAAAATAGCAAAATGTGTATTATTCAAATGTGTTATTTGCCTATTTTATCATGTCAATGCCCTTTGTAGTACCATGTTGAGGATGTTCTACTCGTCTGTGGTAGACACTGCTATTTCTTTGCTGTTGTGTGCTAGGTCAGCAGGGTAATATGGTTCGGCCACAACTGCAAAAACAGCTGTAAATACTAGTGTAACAAATACCGGCAACATCTATCCAAAGTTTAGTTCACTTAAATATAGTAACTACATTATTTGTTTGTGGTCACACAGCAGGCTAGCAGATACAACAGGAATGAGGGTTTAACTTTAGCACGATGCCCCCGAATTCGGGGGCTATTGGGCTCAGCCACCCTGAAAAAATTGTTCGGAAAATGGACTTATTGTTCGCCAATATTGTGG
>NW_022280157.1:128289-170789 GCF_004355925.1 Anarrhichthys ocellatus | reverse complement strand
CCCAAAAGAAATCAACCATTCTCTTCTGTATGTGGGCTAGAAAGCCTGAGGGAGGGTCTAAACAGGTTAGATGGTGCCACAGTTGGGATGCTATAAGATTGTTTAAAACCAATACTCGACCTTTAAAAGACATCTGAGGGAGCAGCCAATTCCATTTGGAAAGTTTTCCCTCGATCTTCTCTATTGTGCCCTCCCAGTTCTTCTGGACTATGTTTTGTTGTCCAAGATATATTCCCAGGTACCTGAATCTGTCTCTTTTCCAGACCAGGCTCTGGGGAAGAACTGGGAGACCGTCATGCCATTCACCGACAGCGAGGGCTTCACTTTTATTCCAGTTCACCCTCGCTGCCGATGCTATGCTAAAATCTTTCACAATATTGGTTAAAAGGTCTGCATCCCTCTGGTCCTTAATAAAAACAACGATATCTTCTGCATAAGCTGATAAAATCATGTTCCCACTAAAACCAGACCCTGTAGGCTAGAGCGTATTCTGATGAGGAGGGGTTCCAGGGAGAGTGCAGAGAGCATCCCGGACAGAGCACAACCCTGCCGGAACCCTCTACACACTCTAAAAGGAGCACACAGACTGCCGTTTACCTTCAGCACACTCTCAACCTCACTGTACAGCACTTTGATCTTAGCTATGAAGCCAGCGCTGAACCCAAACTTCCCCATAACTTTCCAGAGGAAGTTGTGTTCAGCGCGATCAAAAGCCTTTTCCTGATCTAGAGAAATCAGACCAGTGTTAATACCCAAAGAGCCCTCCAAAACATCACGAATGAGATAGACATTGTCTACCATGGACCTGCTGGGCACACAGTAGGTCTGGTCCCGATGGATGACCTGCTCCATAGCTTCCCTCAGCCTGGAGGCAAAGACTTTGGATAGAAGCTTGTAATCCACACACAGTAGAGACACAGGACGCCAATTGCCGATGTCCTGCAGGTTTCCCTTTTTTGGCAGCAGCGTTATTACGGCTCTGCGGCAGGACATCGGCATGGAACCAGAGGCCAGACTTTCATTAAAAACGTCTAAAATGTCATTCGCGAATACGTCCCAGAAAGCTTTATAGAAATCTGCAGAGAGGCCGTCGATGCCGGGAGCACGCCGTCCCTGCACGCTTATGGGCCTGTTGAGCTCTTTGTTGGTCTCCTCATGGCATCATGGCATCATCAATAACTTTTTGTAAAAACAGCTTCCTGTCTGCACCGATTGTTGGAGCATACACATTGATTAAAAACAGCAGTAAAAAGGTCAAACCGTGCCTTAACTAAAAACAACCTCCCCTCGATGATGTGTTTGACCTCCAGTGAGACTGAAGTAAAGGACCTGGAGAAGAGGAAGCCCACTCCTCCACTGAGGTTTGTGTTGTGACTTAAGAGGACTTCCCCTCCCCACTCCCTCCTCCAGTCTGCCTCATTGGTGCTGTCGCTGTGTGTTTCTTGTAGGAAGAGAACATCAATACCTTTCATTTTTTTGTAAATTCATTAATAGATGCTCTCTTCTTAACATCTCTGGCTCCATTGACATTCAAGCTTCCTACTTTAAAAGTATCCATTGAGAATAAAAAAATAAAAACAACAATGAAAACCAATAAATTAATTAAAGCTGCAAGCAGCATTGATCGGGCCCTCGCAACTTCACGCACGTCGAGGGTACTAGCAGGACTCTGGCCATGCATTTCTGTGACCATCATACACTGCGTGCACGAGTTAAACAGTATTTGCTGGTACTGGCAGGACTCTGGGTGACGCAGCCATGCATTTCTGTGACCATCACACTGCGTGCACGAGTGAGATATTTCCTGCGTAGACCAGCAGTGTAGCAAGATCATGTTACCAGGTCTTAAGCCTCAAATGTTTTGAGTGTACATCCGATACAATCATAAATGTAAGCCTTTAAAGATCATTAAGAAAATGAATGTGTGTGAATGTGCTTCAGTGTTTGTAACATAACAGACTGTCAGTTTACTGGGATGGGGTTCAACTCCCTGCAGTGTCCTGCTGATTGTATTTGGAATTACATGAAAGTTAACAAAACAGTAGTGCCATTTGCTGTTACTTGAACACTTTAATTTAACACTGTTTTCATTTTAAGTTCTTCTGTAACTTTAGATTGTGGTGTGAAGCATTCATTGTAACGTTTAACCCGATTGTCATGAAGAAGCTCTGGACAGATCATTTATACTAATGCCCACCGACAGTGGCTTGACAACCACTTTTATCTAATTTCTGCTCTCCAAGCATCTTAGTTTGCACATATTTAGATCAGAGAAGTCTTTTTCTCATGGTGTGCCCACAAACCCTTTCAATAAGTTCAGTGTTTGGGCCGCTGTAAATATAGAATCCTGCTTACATCGTGCTTATCAGTAGGTGGCGCTATGACAATGAGTTCATTTTGACAAAGTACAGTCGAGTTACAACAGCTTGATGGATGATGGCGAACCATGTAAAATGGCCATCACACCATGTCCACGTCGTTCGATAAAACCTAAAGCTTTTAGTAACTTTTAATCGCTAAGGTCTTTAGATTGTTCTGACCAAATTCTAAGTTGATCGGATTAATTCCCTAGGAGTTCGTAGTACAGCACCTGGAAATGGAAAAAAAACAGGAGAAATTCATACAAAATTCTAAATGGCTGACTTCCAGTTGGGTTTAGAGCATGGCCCCAAGAGACTTTTAGTTAAGTCCGTATGTGATACATGTTCATACCAAATTTCATACATCTAGGTCAAACATACTGCGAGGGCTGCTTCGTCGAAATTTTGTAGGGGGCGCTATTGAGCCGATTTGCCACTCTGAACCAATAAAATCATATTATATAACTACATTTTGGCCTTTAAATCTGTTCGCTAAGTTTGCTTATGTTTCAAGCAATTTTAGCCTCTCAAAATTACCTTCGTTTTTCACGGCAAAGACTGCGCCGCCATGGCAACGGCGTTCGACGAAACATCAAAAGCTTCATGAACTGGTATTATGAACTTCTTACATTTGTGTGGAAGTAATTTGATGTTGATTTGATTTACCTACTAAGAGAAACAAGCCAAATTATAAAGACTTTAACTTCCTGTTACCAGTAGGTGGCGCTATGACTATGATTCAAAATTGGCCTGCAGATGTCTTCAGGCCTGGAGTCTAATCAAACATGTGAAATCTGGTAAAGATCTGATGATTCGTTCATGGCGAAGGATCGAAATTCGATAAGCCGCCACATCACCGCCCTTCAACAACTTCTTACAATCTTCACAATGAAGCATTATCAAGGTCTTAAGGCTTTTCTGACAAGATTTGAGAGGGATCTGATTAATCTGTGAGGAGCAGGATGTCAAATTACACAACTTACAACTTCCGGTTGCCACTAGGTGGCGCTATTACTATGATTCTAAATTGTCATATAGATGTGTTCCGGGTCAGGATGTTATGACATATTGGATATTTGGAGCAGATTAGACAATGTACGGCCGAGTTACCACAACTTCCTGTTTCGCGGCGAATTATGTTTTTTGACGCCACGCCACGGACACCTAGTTTGATAACTTTTTAATCTTTGAGTAACTTTTCACTGCCAAGGTCTCAACAGCATACTGGCCAAATCTGAAGTTGATCGGGATAAATCTCTAGGAGGAGTTTGTTAAAGTATGACGCCTTGAAACGGTCCAAAAACGTCATAAAAGTCAAAATGGCCGACTTCCTGTTTGGTTTAGAGAAAAATTCCAAGAGGATTTTTTGTACGTCCCATCACGATCCACATACCGACCAAATTTCATACAGCTAGGTGAAACCCAATGTTGGGGCTAATCAATAGGGGGCGCTATCGAGCCAATAATTCATACCGCAGCTGGACACCCCAATCAGACTGCAATTTTCACAAAATCTGGCTTGCGTGCCAAATTTCGAAAAATTTCCAGTATCCCAAGCACCTCATTTTTGCGACGAAACAAGTACGATAATAATAATAAACCATTGAAAAACAATAGGTCCTCCGCTCCGACTACGTCAGTGCTCGGGCCCTAATTAAAGCTGCGAGCAGCAATGAACGGGCCCTCACAATCTGCAGCGCGTCGGGGGTGGCGGCGGGACTCCGGCCTGCGCGTCAGAGAACGTCCGCGACCGTCGGACGGCGCGTCCGCGAGTGAGACGTTTTCATGTACCATGTGCCCAAAGTGGAAAAATAAAAATCAGAATAATAACAATACCCCTTACAATATCAATAGGGCCTTCGCGGCCCGACGTTGTCGGTTGCTCGGGCCCTAATTAAAGCTGCGAGCAGCGATGAACGGGCCCTCGCAATCTGCAGCGCGTCGGAGGTGCCGGCGGGACTCCGGCCTGCGCGTCCGAGAATGTCCGCGACCGTCGGACAGCGCGTTCGCGAGCGAGACGTTTTTAATCCAGCGTGGACCGCCTGATGTTGGAAATGATGTTTTGCAAATAGTCCGATGCTTCCTGTATCCGCTGCCTGGCGCTACAGAACGCGTGCAAACATGCATCATGTAGCTCTGTGTCAAATGTAAACCACATTGTGTAAAAGTCATGTAAATCGGATGCTGTTTGTCAGAAAACGCAGATTTCCTTTCGCCAGCAGTTGGCGCTGTGAGTACTAGTGAAAATAAGCTTGTAGACATCCTCAGGCCATGAGAAGTTTGGGACTGTTTGGAACAAGTCCAGCTGAGTTACATCAGCTTTTTTCATGAGGAATCACGTAAAGTAGCCGCCCGCTATGGCTAAACGATTCGGTCAAACGTAAAGCTTTTGATAACTTTTAATCACAATGGTCTTAAGATTGTACTGACCAAATGTGAAGAGGATCAGACAAATTCCCTAGGAGGAGTTCGTTAAAGTATAGCGACTAGAAATAGGCCAAAATCTATGGAAAAATGACATAAATCAAAATATCTGACTTCCGGTAGGGTACAGAGCATGGTCCCAAGAGTCTTATTGTTAGGTCTCCATAGGATACATCTGCCTACCACGTTTCAAACATGTAGCTGAAACGTAGCGCTGGGGCTGCTCTTTTGAAATATTGTAGGGGACGCTATAGAGGCAATTTAAAATGGACGATTAAAAAAAATCATATAGAATATTTCTTCCAATGACCTATGACACAGTTCCATGAGTTTTTGAGCATGCCAAGTAACTAAACCATCAGCTTCCTTTTTCATGGATACGATGCGTCGCCATGGCAACAGCGTTCAACGAAAACTCACAATATTCTTGATGATGCATCATCAATGTCTTAAGGCTCTCCATACCAAATTTGAAACTCATCAGGTCACCTGACTAGGAGGAATAAAGAAAAGTATAAAATATGACATTTCCTTTAGCCAGTAGGCGGCGCTATGAGTTATTGAATTTTTTTCAATTGAAGTATGTTTGGGCTTGAAGTAGCATCATGCATACGAAGTTTTGTGCGGATTGGATAATGTACCTTGGAGTTATAACAACTTATAAGAACTTATTTTTTCAAAAACAATGAGACAAAATGGCCGCCACGCCACGTCAAGGTTCTTCGATGAAAACTCTCGATTTTGATAACTTTTAATCACAAAGGTCTTAAGAGCATCCTGACCAAAGTAGAAGTTGATCGCATAAATTCTCTAGGAGGAGTTCGTTAAAATACGAAGGCTGAAATCTGCAAAAAGTGACAAAAAGCACAACTTCGAGGGTTTACTGTAGCCAGCAGCCTAGTTGGCAGTTGTAACCTTACGCTCAGTAAGATATGTGGCAACACGACTGGGCAGAGAGTTCTTAAAACCTGTTGGACCCTAGCCCTATTTTTAGCCCTCTGCTCAAAAATTGCATACCCATACTCAAGAGAGTCCCCAGCTCTAACTACAAGGTCTATTTTAATAATTTTGATGCTGGAATATGATACACTTATGGCACAGCTCAAATTGAAAAATTTCCAGGTTCACCTGAAAAAAAGCACTTGTATTGAACATATTTTTTTTTAATAATGCAGCTGCAAGCCTAAAATATGCCACACACATAGAACAACACGTTTTACATGTCCCCACAACATATTTTACTTCAATTGAGTGAAGCAGGCCAGCATAAATGGTCATAAAAATCAAAATTTTGATTTTCGGAACCAGCTGTTGCATTGCTGTTTACTAATTTTATGTACTATATAACTAAATATTAACTATATATTCACTTTTCTTATCACTAAGAGTGTTCAATAATCCTAATAAAGCAGTTTGACACCATTTTGAATAATTTTGAGTAGTTATGATGTGTCATCTGTCATTCATAACAATAAACGGCTCATAATGTGTGTCTATGTGACCCTGGTAAGGCCTGTGCTTGGCCGATTTACTCTTGTGAGACCTTTTTAGATGCGGGATAGAAGTCCAACGGGAGCCATGCGGGGGTGTTTGAGAATCTCCGTGTCTGTTTACTGACTAAAAATCGCAAAATGCTGGGCGAACCCCCCTCTCTACATGGATTGCTCCACCTCACAGAATCGTCTGCCATTTTGCCATTCATTCCGCCAGTGCATTGATCTCACTCACAGGCATGCAGCACAACATGGAGGAAAGAGCTGCGCCGAAATCCGCTGGAATAAATCCGTTTTACATCGCCAAAACGTAAGTTTTTTTTACCCAATTCTTTTTCTCGTGACCTGTGGCTGATGTTGGCATGTATACCCATAACTTTTGAACGGTTTGAAAGAGTAATTTCGACGCTGCTGCTCGTTTCCGGGTCGAATCACGAGCCTGCTAAATGTGCTCATCCGCCATGTGCGAACCTGCTCCGTGATGAGAGAGCCATAGAGTGAGCATAGGATGTCGATTTTTGGCCAAAATTGTGGCAAATCTTCTAGATATCTTCCAGATATGATATTAGTTCATGTATAATTGTGTTTGCAGTGTTTACAATGGCTGGTATGATGATGTTGCTCGGACTTTTCCCGTTAATTCGATATTTAATATGTCTGGAGCAATAATCATATTTCTTTATGAAAAATGCATTCTACGACATGCTGAATGCTACACACTCTAAAACAGCCCCCCGTGGGGGTCTCTCGGGTCCAAAGGGGGTCAAAATTAAACTGTTCCAAGACGACCAGATTACACAAACTTTCAAAATCATTAGCATCAGAAGACATACACCAACGATTGAAATTATTTGTCAGCTCCCTCGCAAACTCCAAATGAGAATGGTTGAACCTTTTTTCCAACATCCTAAAACGCTGGCGATATGCTTCAGGGACCAACCCGTATGCCTTCAGTACAGCATCCCTGAATGATTTATAAGTTAGATCATTATCTAAAGCTGCATATGCCTCCTGGGCTTTTCCTGACAACACACACTGCAACAGCAAGGTTTGCTCAGAGTCTGACCAATTTCTTGCCTGTGCAATCCGCTCAAACAGTGAGAAAAACACATCTGGATCCTTCTCGTTAAACTTAGGCAAGAGATGCAAATTACTGACAATATCTCGAGAACGCGATGATGAACTATTTCCCGCGTGCAAAACATCTCCAGAAAGCTTACCTTCTCTGACTAATGCCATCTTTTCCTGTTCTATTTTGTACCGCAACCGCTCAATTTCTATTTGTTTATCCACTTCTTGTTTCTCCAATTCCACTCTTTGTTTCTCCTTCTCATGAGAAAACTGTAACAGAAGCAATTATTTTTGCTGCTCAAAGGTAAGGTTCCCTGATGGAACTGAAAGTGCCGGTGCTGCTATTGACTGACCCAGTCCCTCTTGTTTAGCAACCAGCACCCCTCTTTCAACCAACTGCTTTTTAACCATAGCCTTTACATTTTCCTTAAGCCGTTGATCACCAACACCACTTAAATCAATATCATACTCTTCTGCAATCTTGAAGAGCTGATCTCTACTGCAACGATCCAGAAACTCCTCACCTGGAGCATCAACAAAGTCCTGTACCCCTGCCATAATAGACCAGGTCAAAGGCCACCACAAAACCAGACAGTGTTTTCTAGGTCAACTAGTGCCGTAAAAGAGACAATGATATGTCGCCCAAACTAATGTGGAAGTCCCTCTACCTAAACTGCCTATACCAAACTAATCTACCTCACTGAACCCTAGTCTTCAAGCAGATTAGCGGGAGGCTTTTTAAACACTTAAACCAGTAGCCCAGTTAAGCCCCCAGCAAGCTGGTTACTCACCTGACAGCTACGGATGTGTCCCCGAGACAACTGCTCTCCACACAAAAATAACAAACAAAAAAAACAAACCAACGCAGCCACACGGACCACGTTGCTTCACCTATCCAGGGATACTCCACAAAAGTCAACGAACACACTAGAAGACCATGTACTCACTGCTGCCAAAAAATGCATCTCCCAAACACAACCAAATATCAGCCTCAAACCAATCAATTTGGACGGACGAGCCCCCACTTGTCACAAACTGGGCCAAACACGGCCATGACAAAAAAGGGAGACGCATTCAATGAAACAGTTAATCAATTATTTATTAAGTTTAAATTAATATAAAATACAAACATAAACTAACAGTGACATGTGAAGTCAGTCATTTCAGCAGTGTAAGTGTGTGGGTGCGTGTAAAGTGTATATGCAGCGTTGTATAGTGTGGAAACAAACCATAACCGCAACCAAAATGGGTGTCTCAGGAAGGAGCCAGGCCAACTGAGGATCCAGAGGGTTCTTATAAAGGGTGCACTGGCAAACAGGGCCAGTGTTGTTAATTGCCTCAGGTGGCCCCACTCTGCCTGAGGATCCTCTGCCACACCTGCAAGGAAAGCAGCCACACAGGCAGACAGGGTCGTCACAAGAGCAACTGAGGAAGACAGTAGCTTTGCAATGAGAAAATAAGATAATGGGAAACATATTTTTTAAATTATAATACATGTACTGTATTTCAGAAAAATTATTAAATTATAAAATAGATATAACTTTGTGATTCTGTTTAGGCCAGCAGAGAAGGCCTTGCAGGCCCTGACGGCCCACCACTGACGTAACCGGTCTACGAATGCAGCCTCTGAAGGATGCAGCCCCTGAATTGAGACACACCTATGAACTCAATGTCCAACAATGGTGTTAACAGGGAGAAATAGAGCTGAAACAAGTGGTTTAATAACCACACTTAAAATTTCTCTTGTATTAAAAAAAAAATTATTATTTATAATTCATCCAGTAAAATTTGAAAATGGATAATAAATATTTTTGGGATATTAGTTAATTTAACTTTCGTTACATAATTTGACAGTCAACTGACTACATACAGACGTCAAATACAACTTTGTATGAGGAAATTCTCTCGAACTGGATCTTGTTGAATTTTAATTGAATACCCCCGGTTGTAAATGTATAAAAATGAGTTGGTCCCAGCAGTGAGTGACTCTGACAGAGGTTGAATGCAGATATTTGCTTTACTCCATCCCAACAAGCCCATTATCTTTCCTCTCTCTTTCTTATCAGCAACGAGCAGTCTACAAACATTGCCAGCAACAGATCACTAAAATTGTTCCTCCGAGTCATTATTGTTTTACCCAGTGATCATAAGAAAACAGAAATTCAATATATATTTTCATACGTGCAATTTGATGAATTCTTTGTTAATCTCAACAATTGATCTGTTTCAACATTTGAAAATCATACAATATCACATTTTTGCAGAATGTCTTGTGTCCACCAAAGCGTTAGTAGCACTTGGGAGGTACTTTTTCAGCTGAGAGCTTTGGAATATTATACATTTAATAGGCTCTGGTGCAAATTTTCTTGATGAAGGAGCGCATATGGGAAAGAGGATGGACCCAATGGTCTCTGTGTGTTCGTGAGATTTTGTTGGCGATAAAACATCTCACCGAATAGGCTACGATCGTTTGGTTTAAGAGCTGAAGTTGGACAGTGTGGTGGAAAAAAACTATTCAATAGTACCGAGTGAGTCCTATGATACTGAAATTAAGAAACATTGAGAAAAGAAGCTTGTCTTTAAAGTATTTATTCTCTGCGCAGAGAAGATTCAATCATCATACAGACCGCAATGCGGTCTGGAGGAAGGAACACAGAGAGTTGGTTGTGTACGACTTATAAAGGACTTGAGCACAGATTGGAAAACGGACAAAAGAATGGATGTAATAAAAAAAAGTATTTATCAAACTTTCTTTTATCAATCGATTAAAAAGAAAAGCTTGATCTGACTACTAACTAGGAAATTCATGTTCATTATTAAAGGCTATGGATTGTGGATGCTTTATAATAAAATGCCATGACTGTAATGAAGTGACACAAGATAAGGTTGGACATCAAGTATAGCCATTTCTATTTTAAACCAGTATTTATACGATTATACCTCTTCCTAAAATCAATGAACAAACTTTGACTTAGCATAGTGAGCATAGTGGTTAGTCGAGCCATAATCACATAGAATAATAGCTGCGATCGTCACTAATTTTCTTCTCAGTACTTTTGTTGCTTCGAACGGAATCTCTGAAGTCAAGAGTCACGTCTATGTTCCTGTTGGAAATCAGCCAAATATTACTGTTTACTGATCAGGTTTAGTGGTATCACAGCTGTGTTCAATTACTGCTCATGCAAAGCCAATATTTCCTGATGCCTCAGAGTGGCGAGTACCCTCCACTATGGAACAAATCTATCATGCCTTTGTTTTGTATGTTTGTTTAAAACAAAGAAAGGCACCAGGTAGCTCTGCAATAGAGAATAACTTTAAATGACTTCATGACATTTAGGTTAAGACTAGGAGGTGTGTATATTGCCAAAGTGTCAAAGTTAAACAAAATAGTAAAACCACTCAAATGTGGGCTGCAAGATTATCTGCTGAAAATGTTGCTAGTGCAGCATGACTAGTCTGCTCAATCCCATCTCCTGTGATAGTGGTACCATCTTTTCAAGATTTTTAATATCATCCAACATGGGTTTTTAATAAACCACAACTTTTCACAAAAGTTTGACGAACTAAAAGAGTCAGATGGATTTGCCTACATTTTGATTGGTGTTTGCCATCAAGGTTGCCTGAAGTATAATAGAAAGCACAATGCTTGTGAGATTGAACACTTGAAATTCATCTTCATAGAAATGAAAATGTAAAGCCATAGTGGACCATCTATGAAGAAAGGATGTTCCTTGAGATAAGTTCCATCAGAGTAGTCACTTAAGTAAGCTGGACCTCTTTCTACATACCCGTTAGCCTGAATTTCATCAACTTTCATCCTCTTGACTGGTGACCAGTGACTGTTAGGGGCTTTTCACCCACCACAGTAATGTCCAGTATAGTGCATAACATTTTTTTTTTTTTAAATGTCAGAACAATGCTGAAGTTACCACGGTATTAAGAACAGGTCCTTAAACATGCCTTAACATTATGATTTAACACATTGGCCCCCCATATGTTGACAACTGGAAGTGTTGAGGGACAGATGGGCAGTGGTTGTACTACCAGGCAAAATGTGAGATAATGAATATACATTCATAAAATCTCAATATGAACAAGAACATTGTAAACACTCAAAAAGCAGATGACTTAATTACATACTTCCAAAAATGGGGAATGAGAAAATATGAGAGAGATGGGAAAAGACAAAGAGAGTGATAAGGTAGGGTGTGGTTGTGCAGAGGCAAAATGTCAGACACTGAGATCTCTAAAAAACTTCCATGTCTATAAGTTATGTTTAACCACAATTCTTAAGATTTTTTTGTGTTTTCGTTATGAAAGTTAGTGCCTCACAAAAGGTTTTACATGTTTAAACAACCAACCTCCAGTTCAGAACAGTTTTTCACTTTAAAGTTTTTCAATCAAATTTGACTTGCTTTGTCTATACCTGATATGTAAAATCCTGTTAAAACATGAACAGTGTTTGTGTGAACAACAAAGCTAGAGTCCCAAATAACAGCTTCCCCCTAGCAGGGGCTTGAGATGTGCATTACTTTGTTTACAGGCGATATCTGAGTAGTTTGTTTCTGAGCCCATGGATTCTTGCTGAGCATTGGTCTGATTTAATGTTCATGATGACCCTCTTAAGGAACTCAAAGGTATACTTCATATTACAGGGGTACTCCAGGTTAAGGCAGTAGATTGCGCCCATTGACACGGTAAAGCGCATCTGACGTCTAACACACCAATGCTCATACTAATACTATTGCCAGCTCTGCTGCAGTACAGCTACCATTGCCATCTCAACCAATAGTAGTACAGACAGGGAGAGCGCTGAAGGCGCATCTGCCCAGCTTATGAATGCAAAATAGTACTAATTCAATGTTTAGAGAGCCTTCATTATCCCTAAAACAAAAAAGGTGAAGGAGATTCTTCTGAAAAGGTACTGTGGTACAGCTGTTCTTCTGTTTTGGTTTGTGTCCTATAAAAACAGGCAAGAGTAGATGAATGTGATACCAAAGCTAAAATCCTAATTTTAGTACACATTAACAAAAGAAAGTTTTTCTACACAGTACACACTTTCTGCAGACACTGGAGAACACCGCTCAGACGCAATCTCCTGCTCGATGCAACACCTGCTTTGTACAGCTCTAGAAGACTTGGCACCAAGGCATCTAGTCCATCCAGGAATAAATCCAGTAGGTCTTCAGTGACAATCCTATTGAACTCTGCATTTAGCTGAACCAGACACATGACAAAATGCATGGCAATATGTATGAGTGAGGGAAAATAAGAGCAGCATTAAACTGTAGGAAAAAAATCCCAAATCTGATTGCAAGAGAATACAAGCTTCCTGACTACATCAATGTTCAAGTAACAAAATACAGGATTTCTATGCTATACTCAGTTGGCAAAGCATTACCTGTCTTTCACTTAACAATGCAGGCCATATGTCCATGACTGCAGAGATGAGTGGCTCATCACCAATGATTTCTCTTCTTCGTTGTGAGAATGTTGCAATCATCAATTCATCCAGGAGCTGTGAATCTGGATCTTTCTTCTGTACTTCTTGAAGCACGGTCTGTCACAGCTCTTCTTCTTCTTCTGTGGTGTTTAACGGCAGCTTGCATCCTTTTTATTGCATTACTGCCATCTTCCGGTTTCAGTCAGTTCCTATGTTCCCAACTACTAACCTTTCCCCATCAGACCAGTTGCTCGCAAAAAGTTTGTAAAGCACCTTCTTCCCAGATTACTAGATCCCCACTCTATTATACTATTCAACTCTCTTCCTCTCATCCCTAGTCTTTGCATTTCTCCCAGCATGCTCCTTCTTTCTGAGCTGTGTCTAATACAGGAGGTGATAACATGTTGTACAGTCTCTGGTGCCTGGCAGTGCTCACAGAGACCGGTTGGATGCTTCCCTATCATGTGTAGTGTGCTGCGTATATTGCTGTGCCCTATTCTTAATCTTGATATTGTAGTCTCTTCTCTCCTGTATCTTACACTGCTCACTTTACTCTGAATTGAATGTAGGTGTCTCCCCCTCGTCTCCTGGTCCCAATGTTGTTGCCATACTTTGTTGATATTTTTCCTGATGATGCCCTTTCCCTCTGCTTTGGATAACTTGATACATACGTCTACTTTGTTTTCCTTTAGTGCTTGTTTGGCTAGTTTGTCCACTTTTTCATTTCCTCTGATACCTACATGGGCCGGTATCCATATAAATATAACTTCCGTGCCTCGTTCTATTGCTCTAGAGCAGGGGTGGGCAATTATTTTTCCCAAGGGGCCACATGAGAAACAGGGCCTGTTGTGGAGGGCCGGACCAACAGACTGAACTCAATCCTGCTCAATATTATTCCACCTCTTTATAAAAAGCAGTAAATTGTATAGTATTGATGGGCTGTGAGTGGTAAGAGTAAATGTTATGATCAGTGGTGGAATGTAACGAGTATATTTGCTTAAGTACTGTACTTATGTACAAATTCAAGGTACTTTACTTGAGTATTTATATTTTATTCAACTTTGTACTTCCACTCCACTACATCTCAGAGGGAAATATTGTACTTTTTACTCCACTACATCTGTCTAAAAGCTTTAGTTACTAGTTACTTTGCACATTATCATTTTCAAACCTTTCCTAACTACCCAAACTGAACAAAAGAGTATAGAGGAGTTAAAATGAGCTCCACCTAAAACATCTGCAGCAGGAATAATCCATACAACATATACATTTGTAATATCCATATATAATAGTAGAACACTGACGGGGATCATGTTTTTGCAAAATTTGTACTTTTATTACTATAACTGTTACTATACAAATTACCTCTTTCTGTTTTTCAGTTCAGTGCAAGAACTCTAGTCTTTGTTGGGCTTAAACGAGTGACTGAAGTCAGGCTGTGTGTGAGGTGAGATGTGAAGGACAGCTGACAGCTGATGTCAGTGAGAGAGGATCTGGATCTGGATTTGTTCAACTTCATCACAGAGAATGTTTATTGACAGATGGAGGTCGATCCAAATAGAAGCAACATCTTCTGAGCATGCCTCCTCATGTGTGGAACGTTCTCCTCTTTGAGAGTAGAATAAAAATCCAGCAGTGCTACTGATTTAAAGTGCTCTGCAGTACTGCATCAGACTGCAGGTCAATGAGTTTGAGCTGAACATCACTGGGAGCATCATCCACACTGCACGTGAAGGAGAAGACATCATGTTTCACTCTCAACTGTTTTGAAGCCTTGAAAACTCCATCTGGCTTGAAAGAAACTGCAACTTTGTCATGAAAGCCTTCACCAGGCTGTACATGTCATGTGCAAAGAGGCCCTTGCCTTGCAGTTTGGTATTCAGATCATTCATTAGTGCCGTCACAGCAACAGAAAATGCAAAACCTGTCATCCACTTTACATCAGAGAGCTCTGGGATGTTCTTGCCTTTCTTCTCACAGAGCTCTTGAATCTCTGCTCTCAGGTCCTGAACTCTTTGAAGCACTTTGCCCAGGCTGAGCCACCTGACAGCTGTGTGTTAGCCTCTGTCACTGTGTTCAGTCTCATGCTGCTCCAAGAGTGCAACACACTGTCTGTGATTCAATGCTCGTGCCCTGATGACGTCAACTATTTTAGTTACATCAGTAACATGGTTAAGTTTGAGCACTGACTTACACAACACATTCTGATGTATAATACAATGCAAAAATACACATTTCAGTTTTGGGTCTATTTCAGTCACTTTATCTTGCATCCGCTTTAAAAGTCCCGACATTTGTCCCCATCAGATTTGGACAACCATCGGTTGTGACACATGCCAGTTTGTCCCATTTCAGTCCCAACTTGTGGAAGCATCTACCTCCGTGAACAAATCACTCCCCGTCGTCATCCCTTTCATTGACTGCTCCTCTGTAATCTCGAAGTCTTCCGTTATCCCACGTACAAAGATGAGTAACTGGGCTCTCGTCCAGAGCCAAGGAGAAAAATTTGAAGTTGTCTGCTTTTCTTTGCAGCTGAAGCTCCAGATTTCCCGTGATGTCCTCGATCCTCCTCGTTACGGTGCGCCTGGAGAGCTGCGCACATTCTCGAACGCGTCTTTATTCTGGGAGCCTAGTAGTGCAGCAGAGTCCACCAAACACTCTTTGAGAAACTCCCCATCAGAGAATGGCTTAATGGTTTTTGCAATTTTGTGGGATATCACAAAGCTGGTCTTGGCGGCTGCATCCCTGGATGTGTGAAGCTTGGTTAAAAGGCCTTGTTGCTTTATCAGCTTAGCTAGCAAAGCCTCAGACGTCCGTGTCCGCTCTACATCAGTCAATTTTGTGTGTTTCCTCTCGTAATGACGATTCAAATTGTAATCCTTCAACACTGCGACTTGTTCTCCACAAACTAAGCACACGGCTTTACCTTTGACTTCAGTAAAGAAATACTTTAAAGTCCATGTTTTGTTAAAAATTCTACACTCTGTGTCAATCTTTCTTTTTTTAACACAGGCTGACATGTTTGAGGGCTAACAGCTAACTCGCATCTCCCGTAAACTCAGTTCGCCAACACATTGCAGTGACGCTGCTCCTCACATACGTTCATTAACGTATGTAAATTGAGAAGAAAAAAAAACAACAAAAGTCACCTTCAAAATAAAAGCAATGTAGCTCTATTCTGTGCATGATGTACACTTATTTACGTTTTATTCCTAATTTCCCAATGACCTCCCGCGGGCCGGATGTGGCCCGCAAGCTGTGCAATGCCCAGGTCTGCTCTAGAATGATTTGACATTATTTTTAGTAACAGATCTTGTCGAGTATTGGACATACCTGACTTCAGACTAACGAGTGCAGACATGGAGTCACTGCAAATAAGGACTTTGCCTGGTCTGTCTTGTTCAGCCCACTCTAGGGCCAAAGAAATTGCATACAATTCAACTGTATACACAGCTAAAAAATCCGAAGTGTTTAAATATTTCAAATTTGTGACTAGGAACTCCACTGTCACATCAGTTTATTCAGTGCACCTGACAGTCACACTCACCTCATCAGCTCATCACTCTCACCTGCTCACTCTGCTGCATCCACTATTTAGCCCCCAGCCACACACACACTCACTGCCAATGTTATTAGAAAACATAATAATGGAATGTGTGAATTTTGTGATGAAGAAGAAACTGTGGACCATGTTTTAATGTCCTGTCAGAGGTACGAGGCAGAGAGAGAAGTATTAAAAAGTGGTCTAAGAGAGATGGGAGAGGAGAATATAATTGATATACTAAAGAAAAGCTTTAGTGAAAAGTGTTGGAAACTTCTTTTGGAATTTTTAGAGTCAACAAGACCAATGAATAGAATTTGAGAATTATATTTATTTTTTGTTTGTTTGGTTTTCGTATTAGAGAATTACTTTTGTTGAGGTTTAAAAACAAAGGATGAAGGAGCCTGCAGGCCGCAGGACCTTTTCTGCTGCAAGCTTCTTACTGCGCACGCGCACCAGAAAAATGAGCTGGATCTGGTTCAAAATCAAAACAATATTTAATGTACGACACAAAGTTCACTTACAAACTGAATTAACTATCAATAGTAATGTTCTCGAGAACAGAGACCACATGCACGCATCTCACTCACAGGTCTGGCATTCCAGGTACTGAAAAACGAGAGTGGATGTGGTCTGAGGAATGCTCTCTAGAACGTTTTCTTTTATATCCCCTGACAGTCGGAAAGTGTCCGAAACTGTCCTAAAACATGTGAATGATCCTCCGTCGATCAGTGATTGGCTCCATTTGAATTCTGTCCCCTCCCAATATCGATCCTGTAGCAAAACATCCTGGGCTCCTCCTCTCTGACCTGCTGGTCAGTTGTCCGTCCCTCTGTTCTCTGCTGCACCTCTGTAAAGTCTCACTCAAAATGATCCCTTTCTGACCCTCAAAACTATTCATACAGTGTTTTAATACCTTTAGTGACTATGGTTTAATACATTCAATGAGTAAAATACTGTAACATATAATATCCTCTATAAGTAAGAATATTGTAAACATAATACATTCCATAAGTAAATGTATTGTGACTTTTTAACATTTTCACATTCTTATTATTGTGACACTTCTACTCACCACTTGGGGTGTTATTAAATCCTACTAATAATGTTTTTAAAACTGAAATCCTTCACACTTTCCTTAGTCCACACTCCAGATTAGTGGGTGGCGGTAATGCACCTAAAAGTTGTTTGCCAACCGCCATTAAAAACAAAAGAAGAAGAACACTCACTGCCAGATCGTTCTCCGCTTTCATGCAAGACCTTCCAGCGAATACCCTTGGACTGATTCCCCGTTACCGACCCTGCCTGTTTTGGACTACCCCGCCTTGCCTCTGCCCCGGTAGTTCACTCAGTCTTCTGTCCCCGACCACGAGATCCTGCCGCTGTTTCCCTGTGATTATTCTACCTGTTGTGTGTCCAGAGGAAAATAAAGCTTCGATTCAAACTATCCCTTGTGTCTGTCGTACTGCTCCTGGGTCCTTACCTCACCCGTTACAGTCTTGTGATCTTTCTCTGATTTACCAGCAGTTTGTCCCTCAAGTGGCTCTGGCAATTAATGGATCTCTCCCTTTTTTTGACCTCTTGACTGGCTTGCTGTTTCCCTCTGCTTTTTCTTTTATTTTTAGGAATTTCAGGGCATCCAGCTGACATCATCTGCTGACGACAATTGTCCATCTTGAACTCAAGCTGAATACCTAGCAATACCATTATTTATCAGACCCTGGCTCCTTGACACAAGAATGCTTTGCATCAGGAGCTTTGGCTACACTTTCATAATGGTCTTTACTGGGATTGGCAGTGATTTTGGATATGATATCAGCTAGTCTGTCCAGTATTTTACTCTTCACATCCTTTGAGAGGACCATCACAGTTCCATCCTTGGCATAGGCATCAGTTGCTACCCTCAGCTGAAACTCAACGTCATGGGTGAAGTCTGGACTAACAAAGGGTTCCGGTCATTCTGTTGAATGAGCACTACTCTCGGGGAACCAACACTTACAGTATCCAATGTAGAGTCAGAAACTGGTCCAGAAAACGTGAACAAAACTTTCAGTGTGGCTCGTTCCACTGGTCCTTGACGTCTCTCGAATTGCAGAGCTCATTCCCAAATACTGGATCTTCAAACTGTAAGATGAAGCTCCCTTTGAGGCCCAAAGTGTTGCGTAGTACTACTGTATATGTAGCGGACCCCAGCCGGACAATGGTGAAGCGTACTGATGTTTCCAGAGGCCTTTATTCATGTTCAACCGTCATCCTTATTTTGATGAACACAAATTTACTTTTCTCCTTATGACCAATCTCCAGAAAACACCGTAAGAGCTACGGAACAGATAAACCATAAATTAGCTCTTCCGAGTTTAAACATCCCCTAAATCACATTTAAACATACATGTGATTTAAATATACATGTGAGCATTAATCAAACATTTTCTCTCATATATACTTCTCAAAAGCACATGTAAAAACCAAAATCTAGCATTAGCTTAAAATTACAGCTTAGTGATTTAGCCATACCTGTTTAGCTAACATTAGCATCCAGTTGAAACAGTAATACATCAAACACCCAATAAACACACAATACCTTGTTCCCGTTACAGCTAGGTGCTTAACCGTTAATCAGGAAACTGTTATTGCACAGGGATATATTTCATAACACTTTTCTTTTAGTCTGCACCGTCAATTTCATACTTTTCCTTATGCAAAGTCAAGCTACAATACTCTGACGAGCTTCGCCAAAAGGACTTCAAAATAAAGGACCCAAAAAGTAAAAAGGCACTTACAAAATAAAAGCTTAACTTAGGTAACTTGCAAAGAAAAAGGTTTGTAGGAAATATTCACAGAACCTCTTAAGAGTCATTTACACTATATAACTCATAAACTGACAGGGGAACATTCTGTCAGGTGACGTGTCTTATTTCCTGGGGTGAGACAATAACTCGAAGGAGCATTGTTGAGGAGGAACCAATAGTTGAAACACAGAGAACACACAAGAAAACACTTGATATTAACAGGGGGAAAAAAGAATAATCTAAAAAATTAAAAATAAATTAAATAGCAGAGGCTATGCATAAACATGTCCAATAACAGAGGAGCATATTCTGCTGTAAAATGTATGTGATTGCATTTGTCAAGCAGTCATTATGATGTTAAGCGGTTAAATGTATGACAACCCTTCCAAATTAAACATTACCTTAATGTAACATGAAAATCCTTGGGGTGATGAGCAGCTTTCCTTCAACAGGGTATGCAGCAAGGGGTATTCAGGTATTCAGATTGTCAGGATCAACAACCATAGTTACTGCAGGGTCTCTTTTGGCGAACTGGTAACACCTGAGATGCTCCACAAAGGCCGCTGTGAATAGTTCCATAATGAATGATCTGCCACCATCCACTACACAGATCTCCAGTATTCTTCCAAAATATGGCGGTCAGGACTAGTCTCTGTTCATGTTTTGTTAGACCTTAGTGCTGCGTTCAACACAATAGACCACTACATCCTGTTGCAGAGACTAGAACATTATATTGGCATCAAAGGAACCGCAATGAACTGGTTTACATCCTATTTATCGGATCGATCTCAGTTTGTATGTAAACGATGAAACCTCGATGAAGACCAACGTTAGTCATGGAGTTCCACAAGGTTCTGTGCTTGGACCAATCTTGTTCACCTTATATATGCTTCCTTTAGGCAATATTATCAGAAAACACTATAAACGTTCATTGTTATGCAGATGATACTCAATTATATCTATCGATCAAACCAGATGAAACCAACCACTAAACTGCAAGCATGTCTTAAGGACATAAAAACCTGGAAAACCTGCAACTTCCTGATGTTAAACTCAGACAAAACTGAAGTTATTCTACTAGGCCTAGAACACCTCCGACATCAGTTATCGAATGATATAGTTTCTCTAGATGGCATTGCGCTGGCATCCAGCAGCACCGTAAAGAATCTTGGAGTTACCTTTGATCAGGATTGGTCTTTTAACTCTCAGATAAAACACATTTCTAGGACTGCCTTTTTTCACCTACGTAATATTTCAAAAATCAGGCACTTCCTGTCTCAAAGCGATGCAGAGAAATGAGTTCATGCATTTGTTACCTCTAGACTAGATTACTGCAATTCCTTATTATCAGGCTGCTCTAATAAGTCTCTTAAATCTCTCCAGCTGATTCAGAATGCTGCAGCTCGTGTACTAACAAGAACTAAGAAAAGAGATCATATTACTCCTGTATTAGCTTCTCTGCACTGGCTCCCTGTAAAATCTAGAATAGAATTTAAAATCCTTCTACTTACCTACAAAGCCCGAATTGGTCAGCACCATCATATCTTAAAGAGCTTATAGTACCATACTGCCCTACTAGAGAGCTGCGCTCCATTAATTCAGGGTTACTTGTGGTTCCTAGAGTCTTAAAAAGTAGGATGGGAGCCAGAGCCTTCAGTTATCAAGCACCTCTTTTGTGGAACCAGCTTCCTGTTTCAGTCCGGGGGGCAGACACACTCACCACATTTAAGAGTAGGCTTAAGACTTTCCTTGTTGAGAGTGCTTATAGTTAGGGCTGGCTCAGGTTTGCCTTGGACCGGCCCTTAGACAAACTGGTATAGGCAAAAACTACAGGGGGACTTCCTTAGGATACACTGAGCTCCTCTCTCCTCTTCTTCACCTCTGTCTGTATGAATTGATGTCCCATTAATGCTCATTACTAACTTTGCTTCTTCCCCGGAGTATTTCTGCTTTCTCGCCTCACAGGTTCCCATGACCGCAGTTCTATCTGGATCCATGGATCCCATGGCCCTGCTGACACCTACTACTACCCTTATTATTAACATTATTAACCCTATTACCGATACCATTAATGCTCATTACTGATTTTGTCTCTTCCCTGGAGTCCTCCTCACAGGTTTCCATGGAGCATGGTTTCATCTGGACCCTGGTCCTTCCTCCTACCATGGCCCTGCTGACTCCAACTGCTAATATCACTTTTATTATTACTCACATTACTATTTCATATTACCGATACCATTATTGCACATTATTGACCTGCTTCTTCACCAGTGTCTGTACTTTCTCGCCTCACAGGTTCCTGTGTATCCGGGTTATACCTGGACCTGGTCTTACCTCCTGCCGTGGTTCTGTCATACATTGAATGTGTTGTAATTACATTGAATGTGTTGTAATTCAGTTATCCTGTTCTACACGTGACATCTATTGCACTTCTGTCCATCCTGGGAGAGGGATCCCTCCTCTGTTGCTCTCCCTAAGGTCTCTTCCTCTTTTCTCCCCGTTAAAGGGGTTTTTTGGGGAGTTCTTCCTGTTCCAATGTGAGGGTTCTGGGACAAGAGGATGTCAAATGTGTACATATTGTAAAGCCCTCTGAGGCAAATTTGTGATTTTGGGCTATACAAAAATAAATCGAATTGAATTTGGATGTGTTTACTTAGCTAGTCTCCAAAATGCCAATATGCTATAAGCAAAATGTATAGGATGAAAAAAATCACTATTGCAAACGTCTTCAAATAGTCGGTGAAAATGTGTTCACTAACCTTTTTTGAAAGTATTTCCACCTGTGACCATAGTCGATATTTAAACATTTTTTCCACAGAAAAATGCTCACTGGGTGCAAACAACAATTGTGTGACAGGGTAACACAAACTCAGTGACTGTCTCCGTCAATTCCGACATAAAAAAAGACGGAATGTCCAACAAGTTCAGGTCAGTTACTACTCTCTCGGACTCAGGTTGGGTTCATAGAGACATATGGGGCTCGAGCGTCACCATTATCCTGGGTTCCACCCCTACATACAGATAATTTTTACCTTACAATTGAATAGATTAGCCCAATTGTCACTCATATCGGATCCAGCTATTTTAGGCAGTATCAGCCCGATATTCGATATCGGTGAATCCCTAGACAGTGATGGATCCGTCTAATACTTTTGAATGCAATGTTTGTATTCTTTCCCTTCAAATTCATTTTAGGTAGCTTGTTCTGCCACAGAGAAAGCAGCAGCCTCCTGCACTCAGCCTCACTGTTACATCGCTTGCAGCTGATATTTAACTACGCCCTGATTGTCACTTTATTACCATTGATCCAGACCGACTCACAAACTGCTAACATGGAAGCAATTTATTCCTGAGATACATCTAGGTAGAAAAGTAACTGCTAGTCAGCCCCTTCATCATTAGATATGCAGGGTCATGTTCAGATCCTTGATGTAATAAATGAAATGAGAGAACATGCGCCACAAGGTCATTAAACCCAAACTCCACTCACTGATTTGCTTTATTTGTTCACAGACAAAGACTCCCTGGTGGTGCAGTGACTGAGCTTAAACCGTCTCTGATCGGTTCAGCCAGACTCCCACTCGTACCACAATCATGGAAAATACTAATGATGAATAACAACTCAGGATAAAAGCAAGATTTCAGATTTCAATTGGGAGTCAACTTCAGACATTTTAAGTTAACCAAATCATTTACACTGGTTGTATTGTGTTCACACAGAGCTCCTGTAATGAATGCTATTGTCAGTGTAAAATAATAGCATACAAGATGGGAAGCTGCAAAGGGCAATAAAACAATGAGCCAGCTGGGTAAAATAAGTACTTTTGTCAAAAAGATATTAATATGATATTACAAGAACAAATGGCGCAAAACAAAGATGAGAGCAAAAGGGAAACACATGGGAGCAAAGAGGAACAGCTGAAGGTTATGAACCTTTTACATCTCAAATCCATGTAAATATCTTTGACAATATATCATTTATATAATACTGAACTGCTAGAAAATAATTACTCAAACTATTAAGACAATATAGACATTCAGAACTGCTTGTGTGTGAAGCAACAGAAAGACTGCATAATCAAATGAAATCGAGGGGGAAAAGAAAAACAATAGTAAAGCATTAAATAAACAAATGAACACGTGAACCAATACATTTTTTAACATGGTTGTCAATCAGGAAAACAGAGGATTTAGATACTACATTTCTGGCCAACATATTTTAACTTGCTATGCATATCAACATTCTATTGGGGTTGAGATTTGGCTTATTTTATGTAACAAGCCTAAACGTTTGATATCACAAACCATATAATTAAACATATGTACGTTTATTTATCATTGTATAATTTATTTTATTTATTAAAGTTGATTTCCTATAAACTGTAAATATTTGATTGATAGTACTTGATAAAGTAAAATAATATGGCAGCACTCCAGAAAGTCAGAGGGAAAATCATTGCCTCCCTGTCGGGTCAGTGTTACAGGTGCAGGTCATGTTATGAAGTGGTCTCACTATGTGAAATACTAAGCTACTAAGTGGATCAACTCCATCAAACATAAATACAATTTGGCTCATCAATTCTCAGCTTTCCAGTCATACCTAATTAATGCAATTCAGAGAATGTTAAGGGACACCAGAATGCAGAAATATTCAATACACCATTTTTAGAATAGGAAAAAATAACACACTGTGTGCAAACAACTGCATGCCTTTTTTTGCAGCAAAAAAGCACAAGAATATTTAAAAATGGGCATGAGTCTAAATAGGAGACTCATGAGTACCCATTGAACCCATTTACATTCACATATGCAGAGGTGAGAGGTTAAGAGACCTCAGTTTTAGTAGCCTACTTCTAATGTTCTAGTGTTATTCAGCCCCATTCCCTACAAGCTACAATGACATGGTTTGTACCAATAGTTATATTACGGTGTCCAGTTTTACATGATAACAGCATCTTCCCTATTAAACCATTCATTTTTGTTCTCTTGTAGATTACTTATCACTTCTGCTTTTTTGGGATAATTTTCTTTCTTTCTATTGCTTTATTTTGTGTTGTGTATAACTTGGTTTGATTTTTGTTTCTCTGTGGCAGATTATTGAACCAATTTTGTATGTGTGTATATGTAGTACTTTTATCATGGAATTAATTATAGTATAATTAATCGCAATTCAAAATTGTAATCATTGTGCTGGGCAACGATTATAATTTTTAATCGTGATTAATCGCATTGTTATGCGCAAAGTTCAATAATGAATTATAAAGTAGTGTATTGTGCACTTCTATTTTGAAAGTACTGCTATATGAACTAAAGGTCAATAACATTTGGTTTGTAAACACTTTAAACACATCAGGTTCTTGTTAACAGCAGTATTCCCTTTACACAGTAGCAGTTATAACACAGTTATAATGATTCTGATAATAGATATTCATCCGGTGTTCACAACCCTATCTTCATGTGTGTAAGAGATGCAATTTGAATATACACCTTGAAAACTGCAAACCTATCTACGTCATGTTTTAATGTGCTTTAGTATTTTGAGCAGGTTGGTCTTGGAGATGTTAGCTAACATAGCTAACTTGCATGATGCAGAGCTGTTTCCTTTTATCACACCAGGCCCCATCAATCCGTTAACCAATGGCAATACAGTGTAAATATCATTGGATCATTTATTTTGTCTATGAATGTTTATGTAACGTGTATATATATATTAAAACAAAAAAACATTTGGGGTGACCTTGGCTAAGTGGAGAGCAGGGCCGTCCTTCCATCAGAGGATTGGTCCCGCTAGTTGCATGTCGATGTGTCCTTGAGCAAGACACTTAACCCCATAAATTGCTCCCGCAGCTGTGCCTACGGCGTCTGAATGTGATAGAATCTAAATTGTAAGTCACTTTGGATAAATGCGTCTGCTGAATGACTGTAATGTAATTTGAGGAGGTTTATCTTGGGCATTATGAAACACGTTAATTTTTCCCCATTTTGTGACATTTTATCAAGCAAACAACTAATCAATTAATCAAGATATACTTAAATTGCAGTTAAATAAAGGGATCCCATGTTAGATTTTTATGCTGCATCAAGGCAGTTTACAACTGTTAGAGTTGGACCATGCTGCACTTGTAAAACTTTTGACTAATTTAATTATAAATTAGTCTGTCTTATTTCTTCTACTTTCATTTCTATCTTTTATCAATAAGTCATTTGAGCTTTGAAAAAGTGTGATTGACATGTTTGACCATTTTCTGACACTGAAAAATATTCACATTCTAGAAACTGGAACAAGAGAAATTTAGCCTTCTTTTCTTCTTTAAAAATGACTCAAATTGATTCATCAAAATAGTTGGCGATTCATTTAAAAAATCGATTAATTGACTTCTTCTCATTAATCGCATTGTTATGGCAAAATTCAATTATGAATTCAAAAGTAGTGTATTGCCCACTTTCATTTTAAAAGTACTGCTATATGAACAAAAGTGCAATAACATTTAGTTTGCAAACACTTTAAACACATCAGGTTATTGTTAACAGCAGTATTCCCTTTACACAGCAGCAGTTATAACACAGTTATAATGATTCTGATCATAGATATTCAGCCGGTGTTCACAACTTTATCTTCGTGTGTGTAAGAGATGCAATTGAAATATACACCTTGAAAACTGCAAACCTATCTACGTCATGTTTTTATGTTTGTTAAATTCTCAGTAGTGATAACTAAATGATGCTTATTATACATATTACAAACAAAACACTTAAAAACTCTAAAAAAATAATTTAAATGAATCATTTCTTTTTTGCTTTTTTTGGTATTTAAGTCAGACACATATGCAACGCTGATTACCGTGTAATATGTGTGGTATTTGTTATAAATGTACGTTGGTACATAGAGGGTGATAAGAAGCTGTACATGGAGGGACTTAGGACCCAGGGGAATGTAGGTGAAGCATGGAACCTGTAGTCTGTACCGTGGCAGTAATCTGCAGCATGAGAAAGTTATGCTTATAAAGAGTTGCAGTTAAGATCAGTTTGTTCTCTCGTGCTTATATGTTTATTTAAAAACACGACAACATGTATTTTGATATTGTCACGATCCTGTAACGAGACGATTGCACGCGCGCACACGTGTGTGTGTGTGAGAGAGGGAGAGACGGGAGGGACCAACGGTGGCTGAGTGAAGGTGGGTTCCGGACCGGGCGTGTCACCCGGTGGGGGGGAGAACGGCAGCAGAAGGAAGAGATGCCACACAAACACAGCTGTTCACCGCTCGCTGCCCAGTTTTTGTGTTAAAAATGTCCGCTTAATAATAATAAAAAAAAAACTGTTAACGCGTACTAATATAATTGTCGGCGTTAATGAATGAATGCGTTAATGTGATAATAATGCGTTAACTTGCCCAGCACTAACATATATATATGTGTATATATATCATACAGACGCGTTAGATGTGTCAGCATGTAGATCTACATTGCAGTAGATGATCTTCTCAGGCCAACCTTAACATCCACTGTAAACAACAAAATTCCCCTTTTCCCATTTACTCCCGACTGTGGTCACTTAACACTGCTATGCTACTAAAATAAGCATTATTAGCCTATTTATTTGGTTTACTGTATATTTTAAATTCCCTTTTTGATATTTCCAACATGTCAGTCTGAAACAATCTGCTTAATGGGCGCAGACAATGTGACGATTAGGACAACAAACAGTGACAGAGTATTATATTTGTTGACATGATATATGATCTAACTCAAAGGAATATCCAGGTAATCTATAGACTTTGGTGTGCTGCATTTGACGTGGCTCTAATAATCCCACATGAATAGAAACAAAAACACACAGCAGAAGAAAATGAAGCTCCAGGAGCACGACAGTTCACTGAACAATGTTCTCAGCCTGGGAGGTTATGAAACATTAATTTCAGAGGCTGAATAAAACATGTCAACCCACCGAACGAAGAGCATCACTGAGCCTGTATGGAGAGAGATGAGGAAACATATCGGCCTTCACCACCCTCTGTCGCCCCTCTATAATTCAATGCTCCACCCCCACACCTCCCTTTGTCCCTTAGGCAAACACACATACATCTTAAGGGTGCATTCATACTGGCAATAGCACTACGTCATGGAAACACAAAGGGCTGCATTGGTGTGGCCCTGTTGCTACAAGGTGCAGACTAACACTGAAATGCAAACCAGTGAGTCAAATTTGAAGGTTTAATAAACACTAGGATGTGAACCGGGGGAGCCGTAAAGTAGCACAATGCTACATGTGACTTGCAACAGGATGTTCTTGCATCAGGAATCACTGTTTCTAGACTGCCATATGTTTTTTTTTCATGAGTGGCATGCACTCATCACATAAACTGAAATAGGGAGTCCATGAATATGTTTCTCAGGACCTTCACCACTTATTATCCTTGGTCGTTGGTATCCCACCAACTTCTGTATCGCATACATGTGATGGGCTGGCTGTGTCTCAGGAGGTATTGCAGGTCATCTACTAATGGAATGGCGCTGTTCAATCTTTGGCTCTTCATGTCTGTATGTCTAAGTGTTCTAGAGCAAGATACTAAACGTTTCCTTTGCCATAGGTGTGTGAGTGATTTTGATCCTGATGGGCTGGTTGGCACCTTGTATGGTAGCCTCTGCCGTCCATGTGTGTGTGAATGGGTTAATGTCGGCAAGCGCTTTGAGTGGTCGGAAGTCTTGAAAGACTGATATTTTCCATCTGAAAGTGAGCGCAAACACTTGTGTGGGTGTGACAGAAGTATTCCTCTTTTTACTCCTCTCAAAATTATACAAACCATTAGAAAGTAGGTGTGTATGCTGTGGGTCAGATGAAAATATGCAACAGACCGAATCTTTAAAATTCTTACAAAACAATGTATATTACAACCAACTCATAAACGTACTGGCACCATGATAGCCCACTTGTAGCTCCACCACCTGCCTCTCTAGACAGCAACGCTAGCACAAGTTTTAAATCATCAGAAGAATCTGCTGTCTAGTTTTGAATAGAATTGTTAGCAGGCAGCTACTATTGAGACAATGAAATACCAATGTCTCTGTAAAAAACACCCTCAATGTGTTTAGAACTACAAATGAACTTTCTTCTGTTGATTCTTTTTATTTTGCCATTGAAATAGGCCATCACTTCTCAAAATAACTTCATGACTTTAATGCTTTGTCTAGACCCACATTACATAAATACATTTTGTCCTGTATTGTTAATGTTAGAATATCAAATTTAATCAAAAGACTGCTATATGAGGTGGAATTGCTAGCATTTATCCGGGCTTGGGACCGGCAAAGTGACCCAAAAGAGACACTCAGGCAGAGTTACTTAGGTTTTAAAAAAGAAATTTCAGACCCCCCCCCCTCCACACACACACGCTGTGCTGGCTCACAGAAAGAGTAGGTCCTCTTCATTTTGGTCAAGGTCATTTTGGCAGGTTCAGCAACTGAGGGAGTTGATTTAAATTAGTAAGCAGCTGATGTGCCAAAAAGCTGCAAAACATCATCAGGCAGCTTTTGCTCATAGCAAGCCTCACTAGACAGCTTCAGACCAGATCAGACAGACAGGATGGAGTTAAGGTCTGCAAGGACATCCGATTTATAAGTTTGCTTTTTACCACACTCATCTGGCTGAATAATCTCTCGATTTCAGCATCAGAATCAGAACCGTTTATTGCCAATGTATGTAACATACAAGGAATTTGTCATGGCAGGTGGTGCATAACATTAGACAATAACATTGAACAATAAACAACAATCAACAGTGCAAGAAATAGAGACATATTAAAATTTACAATAGAATTTAAAAGAATATAAAATAAAGTGCACGACAAACGGATAACAGGACTGTAAACAAGTGTAATGTAAAAGTGACAAGTGTATTTAAATATCAAGGGATGTGCAGTGGAGTAGTAGGGAGGGAAGGAAATTGTCCTGGGGATGTCCTTGGGCATTCAAGTGTGGCAAGGAAAACACAGACACAGCAGCCATGGCAATTTCCTGAAACGGGTTGAAATCGGCTGCATACCTGAACTTCCAAATCTCACTCCAGAAGTCCACTGTGTTTTTTGTTTCATTCCACTTACTAAGATGGATGGCACGCCATTGCTGGACAATCATGTCTATCTCTGTAGGAGAGTAGCCAAGGAGCTTGGGTATTTTTTCTATTTCTCCCAGGCTCTTATTGTGCTTTAGAGTTTCCTCTACATTGAGAACTGACATGTACTGCAATGCTTCGATGTTGTCTGGCAGTCTCACCCTCAACTCATTAGTGAGGAAGATGGTGAAGGCGACACACTAAACTTTGGACATAGTTCTTCTCCTCAGGCCCAAGGTGGAGCTCAGCAGCTGCCTATGACTCAAAAAGGTAACCAAGGTACGGTTTGGGACTGATGTATCCATCAATTGGCTCTTTGAGTACATCGATATTTGCCAGTGGATTCAGCACCCTGCTACTCACAGACTTTATCAGGCTACCCAAGCTGTCAAGAAGTTTAGGAGAATCTACGTGGTCTCCTTCAAAAGCCTTGATGGCAAAATGTACCTCACCCAGCACTGACTTCAAAAAAGTCAGACACAAGATGTTTTGAGGATCACTGTACATGGAGTATAAAACCTCAGCCATGTAGCAGTGTTCACTGGACTTGGTGACTGCAAAATGCAGTTTAAGCGCCTCCCACTGGTCCAAAATGCGTGAAACCGCTGGTTCAATGGCGAGCCAACGTGTGGCACACACCTTGGTTATTTGTAAGGGTTTCTCCCCACAGTTGATGGTCTCATATATGGCCTTGTAGGCCTCCCTGCGCTTTGGAGACACTGAAAACCAGTTATAAGTCTCCCGTACCAAGTACTCCACACTATGGGGTATGGTGTCATTGGAGGCATGACTTACAGCAAGCTGCAGAGAGACACACAGCGAATAAGAACCAGATCTTTGAGGCCATGCTCCTCCTTCAGCACTTTATGGACCCCATTGTTAATCCCCGTCATAACGGAGGCATTGTCAGTCCCTAGCCCCAGGAGTTTCTCTTTTTTTAAGACAACACTTCTCCAGGAAAGCCACAACAGCTCAGGCTATAGATCTGGCAACTCCTCCCTCCAACTCAAAAAGCCCCAGAAATGTTGAGACAGTTGTGTGTTTGGTTATCACAACCCCCAGGTACTTAGAAACACTTACATCTGTGGACTCATCGAGGAGGCTGAAACGCTGGTCACCCACATCTGTGACCAACTTTTTCAGAAAGTATGGTGCTAGAACACTATTAATCATTTCTGTGCACTTTGTCCTGCTCACCATTTTGAAGTGAGTAGCAGCAGTGGAGTCTGGGAAAGCAGCTTTACATGCTTCCCCAATGTGATCACATGCCAGCATGGAACACTGTTCAGCAATAGCTAATGCCATGGTGGCTTCAGCCTTTTTTGCAGTCAGTTTTTTTTACTCATTAATGGCAGCTAGCTTTGGGTGGAACTGTTATAAGGCTTTGCCTTTTGAGTATGTTTTTGAGTTGTCATGTCTTTTTTTATATCACAAAGTTTGGCGTAGAAATCAGCCTACAGGCAGTATGTCCGTACATCATCTCCAATAAATGGCTTCAACCAGCCTTTGAATTCAGGGTTTGATTCCCACTCCTTTCTGTATTTTTGAGCATACAGTTTAGACTGAGACATGATGAGCTAGCTAGCTAATGTTTAGCTTATGTCACAAACAGGCACACACACAGTGGACGAGGTGAGTAAGAGACTGACGCTGTGTGAGTCAAATGCAGTGATTTATTTTAGTGTGACAGTGAAGAAACATTTCCATCCCACTCTGTAAGCCAGGGCGGAATGAGCGGCGGCTCTGCGCACGCGCGATTCATTTGCAGTCTGGACGCGGAGTCGAGTGTGGGTCTCCTCTCTGCTCTGGCTGGAGCTGGGACTACTGCGCGAGGCTACTGTGAGACTGACCACCTGTGAGTGCTTTGGGACGGCGGAGTGGCTCACGGCAGCACCCGCTGCTCGTTGAGGACAGTAACTGCAGAACGATACATGCTTTCATGTCAGAGTCTCCAAAACACCAGAAAAGTCTCCAATAACACCAGAAAAAGTTGCTAGATTTGTCACTAGTCGCTTTTGACAAAAAAAGTCGCCAAGAGGATTTGGAAAGTCGCTAATTTGGCAACACTGGCAGTTGAATGCGAAGCATGATTCGGCTGGATAGTTTTTCTAGTGGACTGTTTGTAGTTGAGAACCATTCATCCCCAGACAGATACTATCTGAGCAATAGCTCCAGTGTGGTCCCGCTATGTTATATAGTGGCCAATCAAGCCTGCTAGTTTGTTTCACTTTCACCCTATAGCCTACATGTATTGACTTTCTTCACTCAGAGCCTTGTCTTTTGTCACCTAGATTTTTCTTGTAACCACATCCAAAAGATAGTGAAACACTTCTCAGGAGATTTTATTTCACTAATAAAAACTACCAAGTTTTACAGCTTGTGAAAACATCCATATTCTCTAACTCTAATAAAGTTAGATTCGCAGTTGAGTGAGTTAACAAGCAATGGGCACATAGTAACCATCCTAACCACCAAGGTCAAGGTCCAACTTTTGATCCAACTGTCAGCACGTTTGCCGTAGTTTGTACTAAGTTACAAGCCGCAGGCTCAGGCGTTGCTGTGTTGAGAGCCGTTGAGTGACAATTAAAATGCTTCCAAATCTTAGTTGACTCCATCTGCATTCGTCTTTCCAATGGAAACGGCCACTGACCCATTGATGACAAAGTAGTGCCGTAGGTTACCAAAGTAAAATCAGCGAACCAGTGGTTCCCAAACTGGGGGGCGCAGTAGAAATACAGGGGGGGCGCGGCTTCATCACCAACCCACACACGGGCACACAGACACACACACACCGGAAAAACAATATAAAATAAAACACGCTCCTCCGCGAATCGCCACCTTAACGTGGTGGAGAAGTTTGAGTGGCTCAGTGATCCTGGGAGCTATGTTGTCCGGGGCATTAGCCCCTGGTAGGGTCTCCCAAGGCAAACAGGTCTCGGGGGAGAGCCCAGACTAAGAGCGGTTCAAAACAACCCTAATGATAAGCAGCCCACGGACTTCAGCCACCTCGCCTGGACCAGGGAAACCGGGGCACCCTCCCGGAGCCAGACCCAGGAGGGGAGCTCGTTGGCGAGCGTCTGGTGGCCGGGCCTTCGCCCATGGGGCCCGGTCGGGCTCAGCCCGAAGAAACACCATGGAGCAGCCACCCTGTGGACCCACCACCCGCAGGGACAAGCATCGGGGTCGGGTGCAATGCAGACCGGGCGGCGGGTCAGGCGGGAGGCCTGGGCGAGCCGATCGTCGGCAGCATAGACTAGCTCTATGGACGTGGAACGTCACCTTGCTAGCGGGGAAAGAGCCAGAGCTGGTGCAGGAGGTGGAGCGATACCAGCTAGATATAGTTGAACTCACCTCCACACAGCGCTGGCTCTGGAACCAAGCTCCTCTAGAGGGGTTGGACTTTATCCTTTTCCGGAGTCGCCCAGTGTTAGAGGCGCCGGGCGGGAGTGGGGATACTCACGAGCCCCCGGCTGAGCGCCGCTGTGTTGGAGTTCTCCCCGGAGAACGATAGGGTCGCCTCCATGCGCCTACGGGTTGCGGGGAGCAAGGCTCTGACTGTGGTTTGTGCTTATGCACCAAACAGCAGTTCGGAGTATCCGGCCTTCTTGGAGTCGGTGGGAGGGGTCCTGGAAAGGGCGCCGCCTACCGACTCCATAGTTCTCCTGGGGGACTTCAACGCTCACGTGGGCAATGACGGAGAAACCTGGCGGGGGGTGATTGGGAGGAACGGTTTGCCCGATCTGAACCCGAATGGTGTCTCGTTATTGGACTTCTGTGCTTGCCACGGTTTGGCCATAACGAACACCATGTTCGAACATAAGGTGGCTCATAAGTGTACCTGGTACCAGAACACCTTAGGCAGGAGATCAATGATCGACTTTGTAATTGTATCATTTCATTTGCGGCCGTATGTCTTGGACACTCGGGTGAAGAGAGGAGCAGAGCTCTCAACTGATCACCACCTGGTGGTGAGTTGGATCAGATGGCAGGTGAACCGGTTGGAAAGACCCGGCAAGCCCAAACGTGTAGTGAGAGTGAACTGGGAACGTCTGGCAGAGGACCCTGTCCGGGAGGTCTTTAACTCCCTCCTCCGGAAGAACTTCTCACACATCCCGAGGCAGGTTGGGGACATGGAATCCGAATGGACCATGTTCAAAGCCTTTATTGTGGACGCAGCCGCTAGGAGCTGTGGCCGGAAGGTCATCGGTGCCTGTCGTGGCGGCAACCCGAGAACTCGGTGGTGGACAGCGGAGGTGAGGGAAGCCGTCAAGCTGAAGAAGGAGACCTTCAAGGCCTGGTTGGCCCAGGGGTCTCCTGAAGCAGCTGACAGGTACCTGCAGGCCAGAAGGGCTGCAGCTGCGGTGGTCGTGAATGCTAAAACTAGGGCATGGGAGGAGTTCGGGGAGGCCATGGACAAGGACTTTCGGTTGGCCTCAAGGAGGTTCTGGCAAACCATCTGACAGCTCAGGAAGGGAAAGCAGGGCTTACCCCAGGCTGTTCTCAGCAGGGGGGGGGGACTGCTGACCCGGACGGGTGACATCGTTGGGCAGTGGAAAGAGCACTTTGAGGAACTCCTAAACCCGACCAACATGTCCTCTGCAGAGGAGGCAGCGCCTGAAGATCTAGGGGGAGGCTCACCCATATCCCTGGCAGAGGCCGCTGGGGTAGTTAAAAAGCTCCTTGGTGGCAAGGCGCCGGGGGTGGATGAGATCTGCCCTGAGATGCTGAAAGCGCTGGACATGGTTGGGCTGTCCTGGCTGACATGCCTCTTCAATGTCGCATGGGGGTCGGGATCAGTGCCCATGGACTGGCAGACCGGGGTGGTGGTTCCCATCTTCAAAAAGGGGGACCGGAGAGTGTGCTCGAATTACCGGGGTATCACACTACTCAGCCTCCCCGCGAAGGCTTATGCCAGGGTGCTGGAAAGGAGGCTCCGACTGTTTGTCGACCCTCAGATTCAAGAGGAGCAATGCGGATTCCGTCCCAGCCATGGAACAGTGGACCAGCTCTTTACCCTCGCAAGACTACTGGAGGGGTTCTGGGAGTTTGCCCAACCAGTCTACATGTGCTTTGTGGACTTGGAGAAGGCTTTCGACCAAGTCCCTCTGGGGTCCTTGTGGGGGGTTGAGAGTTAGCGCCTCCAAATCAAATCTGAGGCCGTGGTGCTCTCCCGGAAACCGGTGGATTGCTCCCTCCAGGTGGGGACGGAGTGCCTACCTCAAGCAAAGGAGTTCAAGTATCTTGGGGTCTTGTTCACGAGTGAGGGTAAGATGGAGCGGGAGATCGACAGACGGATCGGTGCGGCTGCAGCAGTAAAGCATGCGCTGCACCGGACTGTGTTGGTGAAGAGGGAGCTGAGCCGGAAGGCAAAGCTCTCAATTTACCAGTCGGTCTACGTTCCTACCCTCACCTATGGTCACGAACTCTGGGTCGTGACCGAAAGGACAAGGTCGCGGCTACAAGCGGCCGAAATGAGCTTCCTCTGTAGGGTGGCCGGGCTCAGCCTTAGAGATAGGGTAAGGAGCTCGGTCATCAGGAGGGAGCTTGGAGTCGAGCCGCTACTACTTCGCGTCGAAAGGAGTCAGCTGAGGTGGTTCGGGCATCTAATTAGGATGCCTCCTGGACGCCTCCCACTGGAGGTTTTCCAGGCACGTCCAACTGGGAAGAGACCCCGGGGAAGACCCAGAACACGCTGGAGGGATTACATCTCCCAGCTGGCCTGGGAGCGCCTCGGGATCCCCCAGAATGAGCTGGAACATGTTGCCGGTGAGAGGGAAGTCTGGGTCAGCCTGCTTGGCCTGCTGCCACCGCGACCCGACCCCGGATAAGTGGAGGAAAATGGATGGATGGATCTTATTTGACTCCATCTGCATTCGTCTTTCCAATGGAAATGGCCACTGAGCCATTGATGACAAAGTAGTGCCGTAGGTTACCAAAGTAAAATCAGCTAAGCAGTGCTTCCTAAACTGGGGGGCGCAGTAGAACTACAGGGGGGGCGCGGCTTCATCACCAACCCACACACACGGGCACACAGACACACACACACACCAGAAAAACAATATAAAATAAAATTATAACAAATACAATTGCAAACAAGTTGTGAAGATAGGACACTATATCATATGGTTGCACCTAAGAAATAAAAATAAAATAAAAAGAAATCAAGCAGAACCGACGTGACACTGTGTTCAAACCACGCCCCCCAGAGCAGCTCATGTTACACACTGACTAGCGGCAAAACCAGAGCGAGAGAGAGAGACACACACACAGCGACACAAAGAGAGTGAGAAAGATACAGAGCGACACAGAAAGAGAAAAAGGTAAGAGATAGGAAGGAAGCGATGTACCAAGATGGACATATTTGTGACTGGTATGAAGAGCAAATCAGATGGAATGTCTGTTACAGCTGTAACAGGCGAAGCAACCACCACAACGGCACAAAAAAAGGTAAAATCAAGAAAATATAACGAGGCATATCTGTCCCTGGGCTTTACAAGAAGAGAGACCCCAGTGTGTTGCGTGTCTTAAAATACTGGGGCCAGACAGTATAAAGCCCACTAAATTGAAAAGACACTTGGAAACCCCAAAAAAAGAATATGATCCATACAGAAAAAGCTTGAGTAGCTTGCACATCTTGTTTACAATTCAGTTTTAAAGAACCTAAGAGTTGGGTAAACTAAATTGTGGCACTTTTGTATGTCACAAAAAGCTTTTATTGAAAGCAATCAGAACAAAGTAAATCCACATCAATCATTGCTGGATATGTTATTTTGTTGTTTGAGAGAACCTGCTGTTAAATGTAGGGAAATATACGTTTTTTGCACTTAAAATAAATTAAGTTAATTTTATTTACAAATGAATGTCAAAGCAATTTACATGTAGGAATAGGAATGTGATCTATGCAGAGAGAGCACTGAGTAACTTGCACATCTTGTCTTTGATCATTATTCTATATGTAGGATTTTTTATTTTCTTGCACACTAATTCAGTTTGAAAACCTGTTAAATGAGGAAATGTAAGTTGCTGCACTGTTCCTAACTTCAATTTTAACATTTGAAGTTAATTTTACTTAAAAATATTTTCAAGAATGTAATGCAATTAATATGTCTGAAAGCACTACTTGAAAGCAATCTAAAGTCCAATCTTTTTGGAAATTGATTTTATTATTGCCATTTTTTTTTCAGTAAAACAAACTGAACAATAAACTATGAAAAGGAAAAGTGAAGTGATATGTACTTATTTTAGAAAGAAAAACCAATATTTTATAGTTTATATATTATAAATTAGTGCTGGGCAAGTTAATGCATTATTATCGTTATTAATTCATTAATTAATGCAGACAATAATTTTATCGCGCGTTAACGCAGTTTTTTTTATTATTATTAAGCGGACATTTTTAACACAAGAACCAGCCGGCCGACCAGCCGGCAGCGAGCGGTGAACAGCTGTTTGTGTGGCGTCTCTTCCTGTTTCCTTCACCTACATTCCCCTGGGTCATAAGTCCCTCCACGTACAGCTTCTTATCACCCTCTATGTACCAACGTACATTTAGAACAAATACCACACATATTACGGTAATCAGCGTTGCATATGTGTCTGACCAAAATACCAACAAAAGCAAAAAGGAAATGATTCATTAGGGCCCAAGCAACCGACGTCGGGCCAGCGAAGGCCCTATTGAAATTGTACTCGTTTAGGTAAATGTACGCATGGTTGGAGGACTTGCCATGCATGAAAACTCACCAAATTTTGGGGACTTGTCAGGCCTGGTGAAAATAGCCATCTGAAAAAGGATGCATCTTTCTGTGTAAAAAAATGGCTCTCTAGCGCCCCCTACAAGTCGGACCAGTGACGCCCCTCGGCCAGTATGTCCGATTGACTTGAAATTCAACACACATGTCCGACTCCACTAGATCTACAAAAAAGCCTCTCAGACCCCTAAGTTCCGCCTCCTTACATTTTCCACCATATTGAATTTAGTGAAAAACACATGTTTGCAAGCTCCTCCTACATGCTGGGTCTGATTTCTACCAAATCTGCGGTGAATCATTATTGGATCTAGATCATCAAAAGGTATCAAAAGCTTTTTGATAGCTCTTAGCGTTTACAAGATATGGACCAATAAACTTCTTAGGGGCGGTACTACTGCTATTCATGCTACTACAAGTAGTATTACTACTACGGCTATTAGTACAACTGCTACTAGTACTACTACTACTGCTACTTCTTCTACTGCCATTACTATTACTACTATAACTACTTCTACTACTACTACTGTTATATTAAATACTACGACCAATACTACAGCTATTACTACGACTACTGATACTACTACTTCTACTACTTCTTCTAATTACTGATACTTCTACTACTACTAATACTTCTACTACAACTACAACTTCTACTACTATAAATATCACTACAGGACTTTTCCCTTTCAAAATGTTCAGCTCTTTCAGGAGAGGGGTGCTTTGACTTTTCATATTTGTAATCTTTTAACTTTGTGAAATATTAAGCTATTTGCAATTATTTTTTAATGGGATCTCTATGGAGAAAATCTTCAAATCCTGTTAAACTTCTTCAACTTTCAAAGCCTTCTTCTTCTCATACTTTCAGCTACAGACACCATAGTTAGACATTTCAACTAGAAGGGTTTTCAGCAGTGCAGTTTAAATGCTTTCGGGCTTCAACATTTTCCAGACGGGTAGTCTCCCATTTCTTAATTTTCAGCAATTCTTTTACAATTCATTTCAGCTTTCAGCATTCCAACGCATTTTCAGCAGGAAATGCATTTTCTAGTATTATTTTTATATTTCTTCCGTACGCTTTTTGAAACTCTTCTGCTCCTTCATAAACCGTTCAACTATCAAAATGTTCAGCTCTTTCAGCAGAGGGGTGCTATGACTTTTCATATTTCTAACCTTTAAACTTCATGAATTATTAAGGTTTTTGCAATTTTTTTTTTGAATGGGTTTCTATGGAGAAAATGTTCAAATCCTCTTCAACTTTCAAATCCTTCTACTTCCTCATACTTTCAGCTACAGGCACCATTTCAACTTTAAAATGTTGAGAAAACCCTGATCTATTGCCGCATTATTCAGCTTTTTGATATCTTTTATACTTTTTGAACTGTCCCATTTTAACTTTTATGATTTTTTCACTCCTTTTCTGACTTTATAATGGGTGTGTATTGCGCAGCTTAGAGTGCGTGATGTCACCGCTAGAGTGAAGAGCAGCTTGAGATTCTTGTGAAAAAAACATTTGTCTTTTGCCACTGTGTCCACAATCTTCACTCTTCATGCATAATTTCTGGATTTAAAAGTAGCTAATCTTGTCCTTGTCGTAGACAAATAACTTTGGAATCCCACAGATTTACACATTTGACACAGAGGCCAGTAATTGAGAGGAAAACCAACTTTCTGCTCCATAGAGACCAATGTTAAATTTTGCTTCGAACACAGTACCCCATTTCTAGATCGCCAGTTCAGTCACATTTTTTACACTACAGACACAATTTTTACAGGATCTGTTCTTCAACTCATCCTTCCTCTCATTTATTAATATTGGAGCAATAGGAGCTACAGTTATAGGAGTTTTGAGAGGTGTTTCCCTGTTTAATCTCCATGAAAAGGCTGCAAGGACACAGTTGTTTCTGACCCACCTCTTCTTCTTCTTCATTTTTTAAGCTACAGAAACTGTTCAACTATCAAAATGTTCAGCTCTTTAATGACATTTCTGCTATGACTTTTCATATTTCTATCTCTTATGCTTTATGAATTATTAAACTTTTTGCAATTTTAATTTTGAATGGGATTTCAATGGAGAAAATGTTCAAATCCTCTTAAACTTCTTCAACTTTCAAATCCTTCAACTTCCTCATATTTTCAGCTACAGACACCATTTCAACTTTCAAATGTTGAGAAAACCCTGATCTATTGCCACATTATTCAGCTTATTCAGTTATTATTCTTATTCTACAAGTTTCGTCGCAAAAAGGAGGTGCTTGGAATACTGGAAAAATGTCGAAATTTGGCACGCAAGCCAGAATTTGCGAAACTTGCAGTCTGATTGGTGTGTCCAGCTGCGGTATGAAATATTGGGTCGATAGCGCCCCCTATTGAGTAGCCCCAACATCGGGTTTCACGTAGCTGTATGAAATTTGGTAGGAATGTGGATTGTGATGAGACGCACAAAAAATCCTCTTGGAATTTTTCTCTAAACCAAACAGGAAGTCGGCCATTTTTAATTCTATGACGTTTTTGGACCGTTTCAAGGCATCATACTTTAACGAACTCCTCCCAGAGATTTAAACCGATCGACTTCAGATTCGGTCAGTATGCTCTTGAGACCTTGGCAGTGAAAAGTTACTCAAAGATCAAAAAGTTATCGAACTATGTGTCCGTGGCCTGGCGTCAAAAAAACACCATTCGCCGCGAAACAGGAAGTTGTTGTAACTCGGCCGTACATTGTCGAATCTGCTCCAAATCTCTCATATGTCATAACATCCTGACCTGGAACACATCTATATGATAATTTAGAATCATAGTAATAGCGCCACCTAGTGGCAACTGAAAGTTGTAAGTTGTGTACTTTGACATCCTGCTCCTCACAGATTAATCAGATCCCTCTAAAATGTTGTCAGAAAAGCCTTAAGACCTTGGTAATGCTTCATTGTGAAAATTGTAAGTTGTTGAAGGGCGGCGACGTGGCGGCTCGGCGAATTTCGATCCTTCGCCATGAACGAATAAACTGATGTAACTCGACTCCACATCATCAGATCTTTACCAGATTGCACATGTTTGATTAGACTCCCGGCCTGAAGACATCTGTAGGCCAATTTTGAATCATAGTCATAGCGCCACCTACTGGTAACAGGAAGTTAAAGTCATTATACTTTGGCTTGTTTCTCTTAGTAGGTAAATCAAATCAACATCAAATTACTTCCACACAAATGTAAGAAGTTCATAATACCAGTTCATGAAGCTTTTGATGTTTCGTCGAACGCCGTTGCCGTGGCGATGCAGTCTTCGCCGTTAACAACGTAGGTCATTTTGAGAGGCTAAAAATGCTCGAAACATAAGCAAACTTGGCAAGCAGATTAGAAGCCCGAAATTTAGTTATGGAATATGATTTTATTGGTTCAGAGTGGCAAATCGGCTCAATAGCACCCCCTACAAAATTTCGATGAAGCAGCCCTCACAGTATGTTTGACCTAGATTTATGACATTTGGTAGGAACATGTGGACTTAAAATAAAGTCTCTTGGGACCATGCTCTAAACCCAACCGGAAGTCAGCCATTTTGAATTTTTAATGAATTTTTATTGTCGGTTTTGTCATTTCCAGGCGCTGTACTTTAACGAACTCCTCCTAGGGAAATAATCGAATCAACTTCATATTTGGTCAGAACAATCTAAAGACCTTTGCGATGAAAAGTTACTCAAAGCTTGTTGTTTCGTGAAAAGCCGTTGCCGTGGCGACCGATTCTTCGTCATGAAAAACGAAGGCGTTTTTGAGGGGCTAAAAATACTCAAAACATAATCAAACTTGTCACACACATTTAAAATCCCGAATGTAGTTATCTGATGTGATTTTATTGCTTCAGAGTGGCAAGTCGGCTCGTAGCGCCCCTACAATATTTGCAGCCCCCGCAGTATGTTTCACCTAGATGTATAAAATTTCTGCATGCCAATATTAACTCATAGTCATAGGTGCCACCTACTGATGACCATGGCTGTAAGAAGGATTCTATAAATACAGCGGCCCAAACATTGAACTTATTGAAAGGGTTTGTGGGCACACCATGAGAAAAGAATGACTTCTCTGATCTAAATATGTGCATAGTAAGATGTTTGGAGAGCAGAAATTAGATAAAAGTGGTTGTCAAGCCACTGTCGGTGGGTATTAGCATAAATGATCTGTCCAGAGCTTCTTCATGAGCATCAGGTTAAATGTTACAATGAATGCTTCACACTACAATCTAAAGTTCCAGAAGAACTTAAAATGAAAACAGTGTTAAATTAAAGTGTTCAAGTAACAGCAAATGGCACTACTGTTTTGTTAACTTTCATGTAAGTCCAAATACAATCAGCAGGACACTGCAGGGAGTTGAACCCCATCCCAGTAAACTGACAGTCTGTTATGTTACAAACACTGAAGCACATTCACACACATTCATTTTCTTAATGATCTTTAAAGGCTTACATTTATGATTGTATCGGAGGTACACTCAAAACATTTGAGGCTTAAGACCTGGCAACATGATCTTGCTACGCTGCTGGTCTACGCAGGAAATATCTCACTCTTGCACGCAGAGTGTGATGGTCACAGAAATGCATGGCCGCGTCACCCAGAGTCCTGCCAGTACCAGCAAATACCGTTTAACTCGTGCACGCAGTGTATGATGGTCACAGAAATGCATGGCCAGAGTCCTGCTAGTACCCTCGACGTGCGTGAAGTTGCGAGGGCCCGATCAATGCTGCTTGCAGCTTTAATTTTTTTTGAGTTTTTAAAGTTGTTTTGTTTGGAATATGTATAATAAGCATATCATTTAGTTATCACTACTGAGAATTTAACAAACATAAGAAAAGGAAAAAAACATGACGTAGATAGGTTTGCAGTTTTCAAGGTGTATATTTCAAATTGCATCTCTTACACACATGAAGATAAAGTTGTGAACACCGGCTGAGTATCTATTATCAGAATCATCATAACTGATACTGTGTAAAGGGAATACTGCTGTTAACAATAACCTGATGTGTTTAAAGTGTTTGCAAACTAAATGTTATTGCACTTTTGTTCATATAGCAGTACCTTTAAAATAAAAGTGAGCAATACACTACTTTTGAATTCATTATTGAATTTTGTGCATAACAATGCGATTAATGAGAGAAGAAGTCAATTAATCGATTTTTTAAATGAATCGCCAACTATTTTGATGAATCAATTTGAGTCATTTTTAAAGAAGAAAAGAAGGCTAAATTTCTCTTGTTCCAGTTTCTAGAATGTGAATATTTTTCAGTGTCAGAAAATGGTCAAACATGTCAATCACACTTTTTCAAAGCTCAAATGACTTATTGATAAAAGATAGAAATGAAAGTAGAAGAAATAAGACAGACTAATTTATAATTAAATTAGTCAAAAGTTTTACAAGATTATGGTGCAGCATGGTCCAACTCTAACAGTTGTAAACTGCCTTGATGCAGCATAAAAATCAATTTAAGAATATCTTGATTAATTGATTAGTTGTTTGCTTGATAAAATGTCACAAA